>NC_037686.1:40911465-41048320 GCF_003255815.1 Theropithecus gelada | reverse complement strand
GGGAGGCTGAGGCAGGAGAATGGCGTGAACCCGGGAGGCGGAGCTTGCAGTGAGCTGAGATCCGGCCACTGCACTCCAGCCTGGGTGACAGAGCGAGACTCCGTCTCAAAAAAAAAAAAAAAAAAAAAAAAAGAAAATACAGTATTTCATACATATGAGTTATAGTGAGTTTATTGTCCATTACTAGATATTCATACACGTGCCTTGAAACTATAGTACTAAGTTGATAGCCTGTAACTTCTTCTTCTTTTAAGACTGTTACACCACCATGAGATGTAAGTGCTAATATTTAGCACAATATTGGGAGTGCTAAGTCGAGCCTTATAGAGCCTTATAAACTTAGAATTGCTTTTGAATGTGTAGAGTTTCCCATTTAGAGACAGAAAGAAAAGACTGCATCATGTTTGTAATTTCTCACTATGACAAATAATCATCTATGTGAAATTTTCAAACATTGCATTGTTAACTTTTAAACAAGATGCAGTTCTGACCCTGGCTTGTTAAGATCTGAAATCATCACAGAGTACATGCAATTCTATTAGCCAATTCTATTAAGTCTAATTATATTAATATGCAATCCCAGCCTTTGTATTAAATTCTTCCAGGTAGATGAAGTTTACATAGGAAACCAATTGTTGAGTATCGGTTTGAATTACTATTTCATTTTACATATTCCAGGCTCTGAAACCTACTTGGAAATACATTTTTGAATGCAATAGACATTCGGTTATAAAATAGATGTTTTATTTTCTATTTTAGTATTTCTTGAGACAGGTTCTCACTCTCTTGCCCAGGCTACAGTGCAGTGGCACAGTCTTAGCTTTACTGCAACTTCTGCCTCTGGGCTCAAGCGATCCTCCCACCTCAGCCTCCTGAGTAGCTGGAACCAGAGGTGTGTGCCACCACACCTGGGTAATTTTTAAAAATTGCTTGTAGAGATAGCATTTCATCATGTTGCCCAGGCTGGTCTCAAACTCCTGGGCTCAAGTGATTCTCCCACTTTTGCCTCCCAAAATGCTGGGATTACAGGTGTGAACCACCATGAATAAATGGTTTAAATGCTTTAAATTTATCCAATGTGTGTAACTTCAAAAGAGCCATAAATCTGAATATATAAATGTCCAGATTGTTAAAATCAACTTAAAATTTTATTCTCACCTACATGTATTAAATATATAACTTGTGTGTACTGGAAAATTATTCCTGACTACATTTCCTTAACTGCAAAATAAAATACTAGGGATTACAACCAAGAAGAAAACTGTTAAATAAAAATAAAATTTGTTTGAAACTCATTGTCCTACATAAGCCTCACATCTATCACTACTCATTGCAGCTTTGGTTTGCGTGGTAGATACAGATCATGCTCTGTTTAAGTACGTGCCTTAAATCCATACCTGAGCCAATCTGTAGTAGATTAACATACTTCTTTGGAATAGACTAACAAGACTATATAATGCAGACAGTCTGAAAACTGGATTTTAAGCAGTAAGCATGGGTACCTGTTAACTAACTCCTTTTGTTCTTCACGCAGTGGTAGATGCAGCACAGACACAGATTAGTTCTTCTAACTGAAAAAGAATAAAATTAGGCAAGTGGCTGGCGCCCCCTGTAGGTAAACTGTAGTGTTTATTCAGGTATCCCCGTGGATCCAGATTTCAGAGCCTTAGTTTAAGAATCAGCTGAGTAATTTTAGAATATACATGTGAGGGAGAAATTAATATTTGCATCAATATTAAGGTTTTTGCATGGTATAGCATTAATAATTCTCACAAAGAACAATCTTAATATTGCAGCTCTAGAATTGCAGGTCTATTTCTGTGGATATAGCTATAATGAGTGATATCCTTCAGCAGCTTGTACCTAACCCACATGTAATTTTGGTCTAGTTTTAAATTTCATAGATTCAGTTATTTTGTGGTCCAAAAACTCTAATCCCTAAAAGAGATGTAAAATTTCACCTTCACTTAGGGAAGGAAAGTGAAATAGCATCTCTATAGCATTGCTTATTGTCTCTCATATTAAATTATGATTTGACTCAGGTCATTTTATGTTTACCCTTTCGGTCACAGCAAAATTTTTATCAGGTTGTGAGGAAAATTAAGATCATGAAAATTAATAGACGCAAATTCAAAGTAAGGGTAATTAAAACTGAACATAGTAGAATTTTGTTTACTAAAGATTAATGAGGCAATCAAGCTTTCTTGACAAAATTTAAACCTGGACCTGGGGAATGCTGACTTGAATTTATAAAATAAAAATCACAGTAACATAAAATATGATTAGTAAAACTTGACATGAACCCCAGACTGATGAATGGATCAAAGTTTATTGTTACATGTCCATACAATTAAAACAATTCTGGAATGACTCAAATGAATATAGAAATATCAGAATTTAACTGGGATGAATAGCAAACATTAATAATAATTAAAATTTAGTTGAATTTTCTCTAAAAAATAAACTTGCCAGTGGTCTTTCAATGATGGCATAATTGATACCAATAGATTTCTTTGTAATCATTTAAAAAAACACAAGAATTTCACGGTCAAAATTTAGGATCACAAATAACCACTTATACATAAAAGGGAGTGCAAGATGGCAAGGTGAAAACATCTACCTCTCTCATGTACAATGTCATGGCAGAGAAGGCTTATTTCTCACTATGCTTATACTCCGTAATGGCCAGTTTCTTTTATTTTTTCCTTATATTTACTTCATTCATATGAATGCATTATTTTCACATGTTATTTCACATGAATATTGAAGTGACCATGTGAATTAGATATTATCCCATTTCATGGTCCAAAGAAACAAGTTTCCAGAGTATTCATATAGAATAGGTGGCTCAACTAGTCTAGAAACACAAGCTGTTCTAATTCCAGCTTTTAAATCTTTTTCACTACACCACAGCCATAGCTGGCAAATGTGGATGAACATTTACCGTAAGCAGTAAACCCTAAAAGACAGTCCTTTGTTACTATAATTGGTGGTTCCTGTCATCCCTCTTTCTTGAAGCTGCTGTAGGTATGCCATATGACCAGTCCTTCATGAATCTTCATGACTTCATAACCCTTTGTCCAAAGTCGGGTAACAGGAATTCTGTCCATAGGACCAGGATTCAGAAGAAGAAGTTTCTCTTTGTAGGACTGTCATCTAGAAACTGAACTCGAATGTGGAATTTCACTTCTCTGAGCCTCAATTTCCTTATCTATAAAATTAGGCTGTTCTTATCTACTTTGTTTATTTTACAGGGCTGTTTTATTTACCAATAAATAAGCTTCTAGAGATGAATGGCAACGTCTTCATTACTTTTTAGCCTCTGAGCATACTGTAGTGCCAGACAGAAAATGTGGTAAAGTGTGAAGAGCAAATGAGATGATGTTTGAGAAAACAGCTTATAAAATATAATTTTCTATAAAGAATACAAAGTGTGATTATTTTTACTGGCGATTATTGTGCCTTTTTTGGAAGACTTACTCTTCCTTCTTTGTTTTTCTCCTAGGACCACTGCGGTTCCTTTCTCAGACAGAATCTGTCACAGCCTTCATGGGAGACACAGTGCTACTCAAGTGTGAAGTCACTGGGGAGCCCATGCCAACAATCCACTGGCAGAAGAACCAACAGGACCTGACTCCAATCCCAGGTGACTCCCGAGTGGTGGTCTTACCCTCTGGAGCACTGCAGATCAGCCGACTCCAACCAGGGGACATTGGAATTTACCGATGCTCAGCTCGAAATCCAGCCAGCTCAAGAACAGGAAATGAAGCAGAAGTCAGAATTTTATCAGGTATTGCAATGCTCTTTGTTGCCTTCAGAACGATATTCTCTGCAGTAAGTTGAAAAACAATTTTTTCTTTAACAGATATTTGTAATGGTCATAAGTTCTGTATTGTTCATTGTGTTTTGCTTTTTATCATTACTTGCTTGCTTGCCAAAGCATTCAATGAGGTTATGCCAATAGCTGTTCTTTTTTTTCTTTCTTTCTTTTTTTTTTTTCATGTCTTGAAGTTTCTGGAAAAACAGGTATCTCTCATTTATTCATTCAATTGTTCTATGACTATTTAGTGAGTGTTTCTTTGTGCAAGCCCCACTGGTAAGCATTTCTCACTTATTTTTTCATTTTCCTCTGATGACAGTCTAAGAGGTAGTTTTTATTCATTTCAAAGGAGGAAGGTGAAAACTCGCAACGTTAAGAACATTCCCTAAGTTAATATTGAACTATACATATAGGATATATATTATACATAGTTCAATATTAATCATATATAGTTCAATATTAAAATTAGGCTGATCTTACCTACTTTGTTAATTTTACAGGGCTGTTTTGTTTACCAATAAATAAGCTCTAGAGATGAATGGCAACATCTTCATTACTTTTTAGCCTCTGAGCATACTGTAGTGCCAGACAGAAAATGTGGTAAAGTGTGAAGAATTCTCTTTTGTATATTCTGTACTTCATTAGTCACAGGGATACTGACTTAGATGTATCAATAACCACTGGCAACACTTACATTTCATCTACCAGGCAATGACAGAAGCAAAGCTAGCATTTATTCCCTAGAATAAATTTCCTAGCTAGATACACATACATGCATCTATTTACATATCTATTACATACACAAAATTTTGAATATATGATATATATCATATGTGATATATGTGATATATGTCATACCTATAGTATATATCATATATACATGATATACAATATATAATTATCACATATTATATGTGACATATATCATATATATGATATATATAGATATCATATATGTATGTATGTATATATGTATTTTAGACCAGGGTCTTACTCTGTTGCCCAGGCTGAATGCAGTGGTGTGATCACAGCTCACTGCTGCCTCAACTTCCCGGGTTCAGGTGCTCCTCCCACCTCAGTCTCAGTAGCTGGGACCACAGACTTGTGGCACCACACCCGGCTAATTTTTTGTGTTTTTTTGTGAAGAAGAGGTTTCACCCTGTTGCCCAAGCTGGTCTCAAACTCCTGGGCTCCAACAATCTGCCTGCCTAGGCCTCCCAAATTGCTGGGATTACAGGCATGAGCCGCTGCGCCCAGACTGAACAATCGTTTACTTGTCCATTCACACGCTTATTTCTGAGAAGCATGGTGCTAAGTACTAGGAATATGGCAGTGACTAAAACTGTCCCAGAGCCTGGCTCATTAGAGTTCTGGGTGGATGCACACATGTAAGTAATTATAATAGGGTGTGATTGATATGATGGTAAAAAAAAAGTCATTTCTCTCCAACTCTTATTTTACTTTCTCTTCTCTGGCAAATCTCTAAGATACTGGCCTCATTTTGTGATTCTAAATAGTCAGAGTTGAATTGGATGTTCCCTAAGATCTCTTCTCTTCCAATAACCTCTACTGTAGTATACTCATGTAATGCCTAGTTTCTCTTTTAGCCAAACTTGTAAGACTGACTTAGATGCTCTTCTGAGAATCACAAAAAAGGCACATACTTGAGAAAGTGGAACTGACTACATCTCAAAGCATGGATGTTGGCTTCCGTCTCCATGCTGTTAACCGTGTATAGTTATCACAAGTACTTCAGCTATGCAGAGAGTAGCATTCCTGTAATTCTAAAAGCAAATTGGCAATTCAATTGGAAGTTTCCAGGTGCTTTAATGAGGACATCTCTGAAACCTCTCTTTTGTATATTCTGTACTCCATTAGTCACAGGGATACTGACTTAAATGTGTCAATAAACATTGGCAACACTTACATTTCATCCGCTAGGCAATGACAGAAGCAAGACTAGCATTTATTCCCAAAACATACATGCATCTATTTATGTATCCATTACATACACAAAGTTTTAAATATTTATATTCACATATTATTAATAATGCATCTGTTGAGTATACCAGATAGGAAGCCAAGGTAAGCTGCATAGAAAATTGGCAAGAATATGTTTATCTGAATATGACAGGAAAGTCTGTTTTCCAGTGGTATTAAGGAATCAAGTTGAACTAATGAAATATTAAATTAGAAATGCAAAGTTTTAAAAGACACAGAGACATAATAAATCCCCATTTACCTGTCTTTGTTCGCCTTGCAACAGCCATTTGCATTGTAAACCATGGAGATTTATTTAAAGCCAAATTTTGCTTTGTTAATTTGCCTAAAATAGAGAATATGTTGTACTTTTGAGATGTGTGAGCATTTCTTAGCCGAATTGAAACTGATATTTTTGTAAATGCATCACATCAAATGAAGATTTTTATCTAAATTCTATGAATTCAAATATAAACTTTAGAAAAAATTATGAGTTAAGATAGTACATGAACGTGTGCGCACATGCATGCGTGCACACACACAAGTTATTGTTATACTTGGCTAAGCCTGTCTCGTAGGCTAGCTGTCAAATAAAGAACTTGCTAAAGGAGAATGCGTTTAACACATCCTCAAGTTTACAAGTTGGTGTAGAGGTCAAATTCACAAATGCACAATAAGTACGAGATTGAGAGCATGAATGAGTGAGTGAATGAATGAATGGCAAATCTCTGCTTCTCTTAGTTGCCACTTAGGGTTCTCTCATTTTAAAAATCATGCTAATCCTTTCTGAATCAATTTCCACTCTCTCTAAGTACCGATGTGAGGCAGTAATAAATTACAGATATAATACATATGTGTGTATATGTGTGTATACATGTTAATACATACACGTACCTATACAAACATCATATTAGCATGACTTAGGACTATTAAACATGGTACCAGAATGGTTAGAACTTTTGAAAAGTTTGTTTTTTTCTGGAGTCGCTAAATTACCATGTTGACTGATGAAATAATTTATATCTTGCTTTAGTTTGAGACATAGCTGTTAATGAGAAATTTGGCAACTTTCCCCAACATTCATTTTTACCATAGTTCATAAGAAGTGTTTGAATTTATGTGTATGTGGTTATAGTTATATAATTCTAAATAATATTTAATTTAATATACTTACTCAAGTCTGTGTGAAACTTATTTCAGGTTGCCTCTTTTATATAGAAGGTGTCTTTTATCACAAAGTAACTGAGGTCTATTAAATTCAGAGTTTAACAAACAGTAGTTTTAAAGTGCTATCTTTCAGCAACCAGTTTCACTTTATTCATTAAATAAATACTTTATTCAATTAACTTTTGAATGAATCTTATATACCTGGCATCCTGCTGGTTGCTAGGAATGAAATGTTGGAATACCATGCCCTAAAAAAGCTTATAGTCCAATGGGGGAAATAGACAAAGCAAGTAGGCTGTGTTGTGAAAGAAGAAAACACAGAGCCACCACTACCCTCAAAAGAGCCATATCAACAAGTACTAGCTAGGTAAAGAGAAGTATACACCATGGAAAAAGAGCACCATGCACAAAGCATAAAGAAAATAGAGATCAAAACCTTTTCAGGCGAACTGTTTACCTTCTGACTGGCTCATAGGCAGGAAGCAATAAAGGGGAAGAAGCTGGAAGGAAGGGAACTAAATGGTAAGGAGGATGAGATGGAAAGATCCAGAAATGATGTTTGATTTGGTCCTGGAAACATATCACAAGCGGCTTATGGGTGAGGGGATAGAATCCAGGCTCTGATAAAAGCTGGTTAGTAGAACTTTTCATTGAGACCGGAAGTAGGAGAGAAGTGTGATTGTGTTTAAAACAGATTTTTTTAGAAGATATTTTCCCATAAAGTTTTATCTCTTCCAGATTAAAATAATTATGTCATTAAAGGTATGAAAATTAGTACCTAGTTTCATTTGTTGGTTAATGTTTTAAGACAAATTAAATTTTGGCTTTTGGAAATTATACATGTGTAACAGAATCAGTAATACATTGTTCTAAAGCATTTTTTAAAATATCAATAACAAAACACTAAGTCAGAGTTGAGATATTTTACAATATCTGATTGTGTGTAATGGCGAACATGTGATGAATGGAAGCAGCCATTGTGGTTGTCAAGTTCACTTTGTTCATGTCACATCATGTCTGAATGCCAAGCAGGAGATTGAATTGCAGAATTATAAATCTGCTTTGGGCACTAGATTGACTACAATTACTGGCCTATACAATGGAATTCTTATTTTAGTTTGCTTAATGGCCTAATTGAATTGATCAATTGGTAATTCAATCTATTGTTTGTTTAACTACAATTAGATGACTCTGAGCCCTGTATAGACCTGAACTAAATATTTATCTAAATAGAGACATTGGCTTTTAAAGAAATAAATTGGACTAAAATATATATGATTTTTCTCTATTTTTATTGAAATAAATATTAGCAGAAACCATTCTAAAATCCATCTTATTTGAAAGGAAAATCCTGTCTGAAAGGAAAACAAATAGTTTTAGATTTTTCTTCATCACTAAGAATTTATTCCTCAATGGTACATTAAACTTTTTAGTTTTGCTAAATATTACTTATATTTCAAAACTAATCTATTTTCTATAAAAAAGGTTGTAGTTACAGAAAATAGATTCCATTTCTATGGAATAATGATCTGTATAACAAAGAGGACACTTTCTTCACTTTTAAAATTTATCATCAAGCCAGATGGTTAATTCATGCAGCCCTATGACTAACATAAGGCAGAGAAGGGCAAATTCAGGTACTCAAATCTAGTTCCAAATGAACATAGACAAGGAACTAGTTGGGAAATTCAGAAGATTTTTATAGATTATTATCTTATAGATCATAAGGGAAGAACTGTCTGTACAATGATTCCAGTAGATGATAAAACCAGAATGAGAAGTTGAGCTCACCGTATGGAGATCCTGGAACCTCATGCCTAGGAATTTAGAATTGATTCAATTAACTTTGTTGATGATTGGGCATCACTGAAGGTTTTTGAGCAATGAATATACTGACATAAACATACACCCAAAAAACAACAGGAAGTGAACAGCCCATTAGGTTAATGCATTATGTGATATTTTGTCTCATATTTAACGTTTTTTATGCATTGTAGGATTTTCACATAGTGTGTTTTCTTTATAAGAATCTAGTTTGAATAAAACTTTCTCCTATACCAGGGCATAAAAAGGGTGCACTTAGCCTTTCATAATTTAAGGTGGATAAAATGGTTTCTTGTGCTCCTCTCATATATACCAGAAAAAAAAATGAAGTATATGATCATATTGTATGTAAGCCAGGTGAAGTCCATGTTTTCTAGATATATCAGATTTAATTCAGATGACATGAAAAGGTCTGCATATGGACACTCACAATCCATTTTCCATGGATTCTGCTCACATTGACTTAACATTGACCAATTAATAAATATTAAAAATTCCCGACTTGAACTACTGTTATAGTAAGTGGTTAGTATCATGGGGTCTGACACAGATTAAGTACAAATCTTTGTTTCACCACCTGGTAATTGTACAATTTAGGGCATGTTACTTAATCTGAATCTTTATTTATTTATCTTATAAAATGTAGCAAGTAATATCGCATATTTCATAGGATGGTTGTGAGGCTTGAGTTTGACAAGGCAAGTACAGTGCCTGGAACTTCAAAGTCCTCAGTAGCTTAGCATTTTAGAGTTTCCAGTTTTAAATAAATCGATTTTCATGTCAAGATTATTTCTCTGGTAATAAATTACCTGACTTTGGATTCTGGGTCTCATAAGTATTAATTTGTCTACTGGTAGTTCATTACACATGCTTTAGGCTATTTATCTGTAGTCCTGGTAGATTTCTGCATTTTATTTTCACATCTAAGAGAAGTCAGAGTTTCCTGAACCTTCTTCCTCTCTAGTAACTTATTGCTACATGATTTTACGTTTCTTTACCTCTCCAGTAGCATTATTTTCCTTTGCTGTATGATGTGGTACAAGAGGAACTGGTTTAGAAATAGGAGTCAGGAGATAAATAAGCTTGATAGTATTTGATCTTCATTACTGGTGAACAATTCTAATCCTCTCAAACCGTTAGTTTCCTTATCTGTTAAGAGAAGGAATCAGCCTTTTCAAATCTTTTCACTACAAAGGTTCTAATTTATTATTTCATTCCACATTCACCCTCAACTCTGCCTTTACAATCCTAGAGTTGAACAATTTGGGTCTGCAAGATGAAATCTAAGCCTTAAAAGCCACAAGGCCATCCTATAACACAATAATTAATAAAAAATAGTTTTAAGTCAGTTTATGCTGACTTAAAAATCACATCAAAAGAAGACAGGATACCTTTTATTGTGTACAACTAAGTTCCACGTCATTCTGAGACCCTCTCCACACCGGATGATAACTTGAGCCTGCTACTACTTACTCTAGGCAGAGCACAGGAGTAAGCTGACAACCGTGTTGTAGTGGATTTAGTTATAGTAGATCAGGTCAGTTAACCATTGTGCGATAATCAAGGTAACCAGTCTTTCACATGGAGCTGGTGACATTCCTTTCAGATGTAACAAAGCCTCATATGTTGATAAGCCTAAACTGACTTACTGTGGATACATAGACCATTTCTGTTTGATTCTGAATTGAAACGTAATTCTTTCTTTCCCAGTGGTCTTTGGGTGGATATCAGCAAGGCTCAGGATTCCAAGCTGAACATTTAAAAACTTGGGGACTGATTACATTTTTCTAGTCATGTCTGTCATTCTAAAATTGTGATCTCCCCCTCAGCAAATCTACCAGTTTTTTTTTTCTATTTTCATTATTGACCTTGAATGATGTTAGATATGGGTTATATTATATTCTCTTAGCTACTATTTCCTGGTAAGTTACTATTTCCCGTAAGTTCAAAAGCAAAAACAATGTATTTGAGATTATCCTCCACGTAGAGGAATGAATATGTCTTGGAAAGGAGAGAACCTTTTTTTTTTCCCCCAAGAGTCTAATGAGGACAAAATATGGTCATTTCTGCATTTACTTATGAATGTGACATTTAACAGCCCTAGATGGGTCATCTTAAGGGTGAGGCAATCATCCGTGATTCTCACATGAACAAGAAAGCCTCCCTGAGGGTGTGTAGA
This sequence comes from Theropithecus gelada, assembly GCF_003255815.1. Classification (NCBI taxonomy): domain Eukaryota; kingdom Metazoa; phylum Chordata; class Mammalia; order Primates; family Cercopithecidae; genus Theropithecus; species Theropithecus gelada. Next base: position 41,037,350 of record NC_037686.1, on the reverse strand, counting down.
AGCCAAACTTGTAACCCATGCAGCAAAAGTCACAAAAAAAAAAAATAGTGAAAAGACCTGTAGAGCTTGCTTCCTTTTCTGGCCTCATTTGCCATCAATTTATTCCTGGAACATAAAAAAAGATAAATTTAGTCATAAATTATGGGCACACTTTTATTGATTCAACACTGGCAAAATGGGAAATAATCCAAATGCTTTGGTTCATGATCAAACAACAAGAGTCAAAATCACAAACCCATTGCTTTTCTGGAAAGTTTTTCATGCTGCTTTATGCATATATCTATACATTATGAAGATTTTTGGATTCTCCAAACTAACTTTGACACATCATAATGGCAACATTTGTTTTCTGGGATTCTACTGTCAGCTGCAAAATTAAAAAAAAAAAATCTAAAAATAAAAAAAAAATCACTTCCTTCAGACTTGCTACAAAATGAATCTGATAGACTCAAAATTTGCTGTGAGACACAAGGGGTAGAAGCCATACGCCAGTGATAAGAATAGATGCTCTCCTTTCTTCCGCCAGACTCTAACTAGAAATAGCAATATGTATGTGTACATGGAGAAAGAAAGAGGAAATATGAACAGATGTAGGAATATTTACAGAGAGGGAATGTCATTTTTAGTACTGAATTGGTGTAAATGAGGAAGGAAAATGATAGAATCCTAGAGTGGTGAATAATAGCTCCAGAGAAATGACTCCTTTCTCCCTCCATGTTCAAAGCTTCTTGGCTTACAGCCAGATGGAGGTTTTCATTTTTTTATTAAATAAATTCTGATTCCTGTGATCAGTTTGGATTTGGCTGGCTTTTCAATAAAGAATATTCTAAACACAGAGTTAGAAGGAGTTTCATGGAATTTTTCACTCAGAGCACATATTAGAGTACCTACTGGTGTTTGAAGGCTCACGGTACCTGCTGAATTTTCTAAAACAGAGCTAGATGGGGGATGGCGGAGCAGCCAGCAGGTGAACAGTAGGTTAGCTTGAAATTGAGGATGCAGACAGAGCAAACCAGCTCTCTGAAGTTAAATTAATTTGTAACTCTTATGCCTGGGAAGAAATCAAAGAGAATACACCACAGTAGCCTGCAGTGCCCTTTCATTTCCATTTGGAAATGTGTTTGATATTCCATGGAGGCAGGAATTTAATAAAGAAAACCAAGGAGTACACAATGAGGAAAAAAAGGCTTTTGCATTCAGAAAGCATAAAAATTAAAAGCAACTACTGGTTATTTTGAGGAAGACAGTTATTAAGTTGTGAAAACTGGTATTGTTTTTCTTGCCAGTGTAGATGTCGACAGTCCATAATTTAATTTCTCTATGTCTCAGTTATTCTTTAGATTCGGCGCCATAAATTTGGTGTTGAGGTTCCTAAATAATTGTTTAGAGAAATGGCCCTGTTAAAGGAAAGCCGTAGACATCACTGCATGAGCATAAATTCTAGTTTACTCAGGATAGTTTTAATCACACCCAGTGTCCTAAAATATTTGTAAGGAGTGTTTTTTTAGACTCTAAGAAGCATCGCAGGTTGGATAATTCATATGACCAACCAAGTCGTCTACCATGAGGGGAAGATAAAATTGTGTGGCCCCAAAGGCATTTGGGAAACTCTGTGAATATGGACAGTGAAAGATACCTCTCAGTAGGTCACACACACTCAAATAATTTGACCATTGTAATGTTTTAACCTTTTTTTAAAAAAATTCTTTTAAAAGGATATATTCTCTTCCTTTAATACATCTTCCCTTCTTTAGGGCATGGGGCCTGATGAGAGCTAACTTTTTGTTTCTGAATATATTAAGTGTAAGTAAATGTGTCAGGTTATATGATCCATGATGCTATTGGACTTTTAACAAACTATTGCTGAAATATAGTAATTGAACATATTTATTTTTTGCACTACTCAAATGCAAAATAAGAGGGGCAGGAGAGGTAGAAAAGAGGAAGGAAGAAAAAGGGGACAGAAAGGGGGAAAAAGAAGAAATATATTTAATTTATCAATTTCTATTTGAAAGATATAAAACTATTTCTATGTTGAAGGAAAATGGGCTTCTTGAGTATTTCAGAAACATGATTATTTTATGAGACTGTGTCTGCATTTGTTCTCAAAGTATGATAGGTACCTAGAACTTTGAAATTTCTTGAGATGCTTTCAGGGGATCTGCAAGGTCAAAAATTATTTTCATAATAATACTAATATATCTTTTGAGGGTTTTTTTTTTTTTTTACCATGTTGGCTTAAGAATGTCCATGATAGAGCAGTGAAAATTATTAATTGTATTGTCTCGATCCTTAAAGTACACATCTTTTTAGTATTCCAAATATCAAAATAGGAAAATACATACACAAAACTAAAAGTATAATGGGTTTTGCATGGTAAACACTTCTGAGATAATTTGAGTTTCAAGTTGAATTAGCTACCTTTTTTTTTTTTTTTTTCCTTTATGAAACACCATTTTTACTTGAAAGGACAGTCAATAGAAAAATTTGCTATTGAGACTTGGGTACTTGTTACACATTTCTCAAAAATGAACAAAGTGAGCTAGCTACTTCAAGGAAAATTATATTTACTGCCAAGAATGAAATTCAAGTTTCTAAGTTAGAAATTTGCAAAACATGTATCTGCCACTGGGAGCTTGACAGCTTTCCAACATTCAAGCACCTTTCTGATGGGATTGGTGGTGAGAGTAGCAAATGAAATTTTTTGCTACTCTATAAATGTGTCAACATTTGGAAGATGTGTCTAATACAATGTACCAATCCAAATAACCAGTGATTGATGTGACAAAATCATGCATGGGTAAAAGATCTATTCAAAATACCAACTAGATCAGTAGATTTTTACATAACATAGGACAAAACATTTATCAATATGGCGCCAGATTTCACATTACAACTAATTTTCAAGATGCTGCTTATTGAGTTTTGTTGGTGTTCAAGGATATCTCTACAATTATGTGAAAAGGCTATCAAAATACACCTCCCTTTCCCAAGTACATATTTATTTGAGGCCAGATTGCTTCTATGTAATTCAACAAAAACAACAGAACAATGTGAATGCAGAAAGTATTTTTAAATTAAACCAATAATTTTTAAGATTTATAAAAATGGAAAGAACTACCACTATACTCAATATTTTTGTTTTGGCAAATACAGTTTTTTTTTAAAAAATGTTATTTTTGATGGGATAAAAATAAATATTTAGTAGACTGGGCATAGTGGCTCATGCCTATAATCCCAGCACTTTGAGAGGCTGAGGTGGGCAGATTGCTTGAGCTCAAGAGTTTGAGACCAGCCTGGGCACCCTGTCTCTACGGGGAAAAAAAAAAAATCCAAACAAAAATGGCTGGACGTGGTGGCATGTGCCTGTAGTCCCAGCTATTCGGGAGACTGAGGTGGAAGATGGCTCGAGCCAGGGAGGTGGAGGTTGCAGCAAGCCGAGATCATGCCACTGCACTCCAGCCAGGGCAACAGAGCGAGACAGACCCTGTTTCAAAAAGAATAAATATTTAATAAATATTTTAAAAGTCTGTTTTTATTTTTAGTATGGAACGTATTTTTTGCTATATCCTATATAACCAAAAGCTAAAGGGCTTCAAGGGGATAATAATTTTCAAAAGTACAAAAGTTCCTAAGACCCAACAGTTTGAGATTCACTGTCTGCATCGTTGTTCTTTGTTGTAATGATTGTAGACTGATCATCCTCAACCCGGATAACAGATTAAGCTAAAGTAGGCCAATATTTCTATTTAGGAAAAAGTGAAGAGGAAAGAGAGAAAGGAAAGAATAGCAAAGGCAACATATTGCCATAGGGTGGTTCCACACTTTAATGCAGTCTGTGTAGTCTGAGATCAGTATCACTGTAATGATTGTTTTCTCTTTCTTTATTTCCATACCACCCTCTTGCTGTCTGGGAGGATTAGCTATACTGCCACCAGGATAACAAACAGACCAGTTCAAAGAATCAGGTCAATATTTTCTCCCCAATAGGAAAATGCTAAACTGGGCTTGAGATCAAGCAAAGCATTACTGCTTTTAATAAATTTAGAAAAGTAGTTGCATAATTTTGTACATTTACATTCATGAGTGTCACATTAAAGAGGTATGCTTTTGTAGATTTTAATACCAAAATTTGACATTAGAAAAAATCCTTCCTTTCTGCTGGCTTGACTGTAAAGCTATTGTCAAATATGCTTTCTAGGACCCACACTTATATTTTTCTCTTAGTTTTATTTTAAAATATGTCACAGATACATACAAATAAATGAAATGTATGGATACCTTAGAGAATAAAAAGGAAAATGACCACATAAGGGTCAACCAATTTATGAAATAGAACATTACAAATTTGCATTCTGATACCCTCTCCTGTAATTGAACTATGTTCATTAATTCACTGGAAAAGTCTTTATATTCTATTAGCTGCATAACTGCATTTGGATATGAATAGTGGTTCCCATATAATGAGAACACAAATGATTTTTAATCAGTAATTACTAATTTCATCATGGTTCCATTAAAATCGATTTAGTCAACAAGACTCACAACCTAGAATTTTAAGTTCACATCTCCCAGGACTTTTTAATCTATTCTTACGGAGCTTAGAGGAAAAACTCTCATTTACTCTTATATATGTGCCTTGAATGTTAGTCTTTAACTTTTATAATTGTTTGCTGCTGGTACAATTTCTCTACATTTTGCAATACTAGAGTTTAAGATAACTCTGTACTCTGAGAATACTACATGTTATTTAAAAACCTTTAGAAAATACATAAGAATCAAAAGATGAAAAAGCCACCCATAATTCCATCACACAATGTTAACCTTGAAAATTGCATCTTTTTCCTCTTCATTTAAACATACAAATATACTTTCTTAATCCTACTCTCTAAAACTCATATTGTAAATAAAAGAAAAAAATAAGGCAGATATCAAGTTTAATAATGTTTCTGTAGAACATTCCAGCAGTGCAAAAACAGAAACTAAAAATCAAACTGAAATAACAAAAACAGATGCTTGGTATTTTAAGTTTCTGAGATCTTGTTTTGTTTTCATTTTTATGAATATACTTCAGTTATTTTTTGCAGCATAAGGAACTACAAAGTTTAGTGACTCAAAACAGTAATGATTTATGATTTCTTATGATTCTGTAGTTTATATGAACAGTTTCTCTGCCAGTTTCACTTTGCCTCACTTATGTGCATTTGGCTGAGAGAGAGGTTTCAAGATGGCCTCACTCACATGCCTGACAGCTAGTGCTGGCTGTTGACTGAGGGCCTCCATTATGCTCCATGTGACTTTCTATCTTCCATTTGGCTAGACTAACATGGTAGTGTCAAGAGAGAGCAATGGCAAAAGCTGTAAGGCCTTTTGAGACCTTGGCTGCAGAGCTCATGCAGTGTGGCTTTCACCACAATCTACCAGTCAAAGCAAGATATGAGGTCAGGCCTGACTTACAAAAAGAGTAAAAATCCTCCCTTCTGGATTAGAGAATATTAAAACATTTATTGATCATTCATCTAGCACGATGTTGTAAAATACATGAACTACTTACTATTAATGAAAAATTATATTACTTTTGGGGGGAACTTTCTTAGTGTTAGAACTTACTAAATGATACAAAGAAATACCTTGGGGAAATAAAATCATGTTTTTCTGTCAAAAGCTGACATTTTCGTATAATGAATGTCACAAATTCCAATGCCTATGAAGCCACAATGGTAACAAACATCACTGAAATGAGCCAAGTCAAGATTGGAGTAATCTGCACCATATATGCTCCATCTGAAAATGGAAAAGTAGGTGGTTCTTTTTTGGCTGTATAAGCCCGTGATGCTTAGATCACTGATATTTTAAAACAAAGATTAAATATTGGTAAGTAATTTTCTTAATTTAAACAAAATGAATCTAAAAGTTTCATGCAAAGACAAAAGACCCAGAATAGTGAGCACAATACTGAATAAGAAGAACAAAGTTGAAGGGTGGACACTACCTGATTTCAAGACTTACTGTAACATTACAACAGTTGAGATAGTGTGATATGGGCAAAATAATAGATCAATGCAATAGAGGAGAACTCCCCAAAATAGACCCAGACAAATACAGTCAGTTGATCCTTGAGCAAAATCAAGTCAGTGGGAAAAAAAATCGCCTTTTGAACAAGTGGTGCTGGAACAATTGTATGTCCATATCAAAAAAAAAAAAAAAAAGAGAAGAATCCAGACATACCTTTCACAAAGATTAACTCAAAATGAACTGTAAACCTAAATACAAACACAAAACTATAAAACTTCTAGAAGATAATGTAGGAAAAATATAGGTAAGCAAATTTGGCAATGCATTTCTAGATATAACAACTAAATAATAACCCATGAAAGGAGAAGTTGATAAGTTGGACTTTATTAAAATTAAAAACGTATCTTCTACAAAAGACACTGTTAAAAGAACCCACAGATTGAAAAAACAACCCACAGATTGAAAAAAATTTTGCAAAACACACTTCTGATCAAGGACTTCAATCTGACACAAACAACAAATTATTAAAACTCAATGATAAGGAAAGAAATCAATTTAAAAATAGATAAAAAATCTGAACAGACACCTCATCAAGGAAGATATAAAAATGGAAAGTAAACATAAAAATATGTGTAACATCATATGTCCTTTGGGGAATTGCAAGTTAAAACATCTATTATATGCCATTACACATGTATTCGAATGGCTAAAATTTAAAAAAATGGCAATAGCAAATGCTGACAAGGATGTAGAACTGTTTTTGCTGGTGGCAATGAAAAATTGAACAGCACTTTAGAGGACAGTTTGGCAGTTTCTCACAAAGCTAAACAGTTTTACCATACAATCTAGCACTTGCACTCCAAGGTATTTACTCAATTGAGTTGTAAATGTGTGTCCTGATAAAAATGTACGCTTGAATGTTTATAGCAGGTTTGTCTATAATCACCAAAAACTTGAAGCCACCAAGGTGTATCCTTCAAAAGATGAGTGGATAAACTCTGGTACATCTATACAATGGAATATTATCCAGCAATAAATATAAGCAACCTATCAAGCCACAGAAACACATGAAAGAATCTTAAATGTATATTGTTATGTGAAAAAAGCCAGTCTGAAAAGGCTATGTACTTTATGATTCTAGTGATATGACATCGTGGAAAAGGTACAACTATAGAAATAGTAAAATGATCAGTGGTTGCCTGGAGTTTGGTAGGGATGGCAGGGGTGGGATGAATAGGTGAAGCTCAGGGATTTTTAGGATGCTGAGATTATTTCAAATGATATGACATGCATTTGTCAAGCCCATAGAATTATGAAAAGTAAAGGACAAACCAGAATGGCAGCTATGGACTTCAGTTAATGATAATATATTAATATTGGTTCATGAATTGTAACAAATATAACACACTAGTGTAAGATGTTTATAATAGGAGAAACTGCATTGCAAGGGATGGGGACCTGATATATGACAATTCTCTGAACTATCTGTTCAACTGTTTAGTAAATAAAAATTTTTAAATAAAATATTAAATAACCATTTTGTGTTGCATGATTTTGTTTTCTGATGAAGTAAAATAGTTTGAGTAGAAAATGTCAGCTGGACATGGTGGCTCACACCTGTAATCCCAGCACTTTGGGAGGCCAAGGCGGGCAGATCACCTGAGATGAGGAGTTCGAGACCAGCCTGGCCAACATGGTGAAACTCCATCTCTACTAAAAATACCAAAGTGAGCCAGGTATGGTGGAGCATGCCTGTTAACCCAGCTATTTGAGAGGCTGAGGCAGGAGAATCACTTGAACCCAGGAGGTGGAAGTTGCAGTGAGCTGAGATGGCACCACAACACTCCAGCCTGGGTGACAGAGAGGCTCCATCTCAAAATAAATAAATAAATAAATAAGGAAAAAGTGTCTCGTCCATGGGTAAATTAGTAGCATTGTTGATAGGTCCCAGGTAATTTTTATTTAAGCTAGAAGATTAAGTAGATCTTGATGTTTTTCACAGGGGATATTGTAAAACTATATTGTGTAGTATAAGTTGTAGAAACATTTCTACTGAGGAGCAGATGGTGAAAGTAAAATATTAAAATGCATAGGCCTCTAATATCAAGACAACTATTTGTAAATACAAATTTTGGGAACTTTCCTGTTCAGGAAATTTATCGATAAGCTGTATTGTCTTTCAAACCATATTTGAGAGATTTGAAAAGTCACTTTGAAGAAAGGAAATGGAGCATACCATCAGCAATTTTCAAAAGTTCTGAGATATTTTTTCTACAATATTGATATAATAAAGATGAACCTATTTGGAAAATGCTCTCAATATTTTCATTGTGAAGAGTATTTATTTTTGTTGCTGGAACAACCAGAAGCAAATGTGGGAAGACTGAGAAAGTGTGAAATTTTCTCTCTCCACACAAAGAATACTTTAGGTAACAATTACTGTCCCAACTACTAGCTTGAGAATAGGTATCTTTTATTACCCTGTGATTCACCTTGTGATTCACCTGTGTGGAGTTGGGTCAGGCTGATGAAAACTAAGGATAATATCAAATGTGTCCTACGTCCCCTCCCACTTTATATCCTCTCTGATCACCAGCAGCTCATGCTATGACCCCATTGGGTCTATCCTCCCTCAGCGATTCTCCTCACCCCAATCCTAGTTCAAAAGATTTCGTTGCCTCATTTTCTTTGCATCCAGATTTTGCTTTGATTCTGCAAAATGACAGATTACAGGATAATCCCACAGAATGAATTAGGTTGAAGATGGCTTCAATTAAGCCTTCCTCAGGAGATGTGGATTTTAATGGGTACTTGAAAACACAGTCTCTTGTCTCAAATAAACTTTGAGTGACATGATTTTAGTCCACAGGTGTGGTCAGAGGACACTGCCATGGGTAGAATACCCTCCTCTAAGGACTGGTGTTGGTGTGTCCTCAGGCATTATTAGTAGAGCTTATATAGAAGGGGAAATAGAAGCTCTTAACTTTCAGCAAGCCTACCTGAGCATTGCATTCTGGGCTTAGAACTTTGTGAATTTTTCCTTTATTCCACCTGATACAATCTTAGCAACTTTGGATGAAATGTATTTAAGGATTTAATCAAAAGAGTTCCTAGGTTGCATAAACACTGTTTCAGTTATCTGCTAGTGAAAGTGAATAATGTTCCATATATAGAACTAGTAAATGCATCAGATGAAGTAGAAGGGTGCAGAGCCCTTCACTGACCCAGGGTCTCAGCTCTAGGGGCAAACTCTTTCAAATGTTGTGAAAATTAAAAATAAACAAGCCAGACAGTCAGATTAGTTATAAAATAAACCAACTCAAGTTATACAAATGTAAATTCCTTTTCTAAGAAAGCAGTTATTTTCTTTTTCTTTTTTTTTTTTTTTTTTCATTTCCGCTGTATTTAATCGGTGGAAGCAAGTAACAACAAGAAATAGGGAAAAAGAGTTCACCTCTTTACAGATGGAATTGCAAAATTACAAAGACCATGGATATAGGGATGGATGAATAATTAGACCATTTCCTTACTTGGATTCTATTACATTTTGCTTAACCTCTTTGTAGTACGAAACTTTTCATTCTTTCCTCAAATCTGTCTTCCCTGCATCTTTAAGAATTACCATTTCCTAGGTATCTTCTTATATTTCTAGCCTGCTCTTTGCAATGTCCTTACGTGGGTTTGTTTGTTCTTTAAATATATATTTTTCTCTAATTCATTATTTGGCTTTTATCTCTTATAACTGAGCATATTTACCCCATGATTGTGCCATCTTTTTCTATCCCCTTGCTTCAGGCTCAGAAAGCAGTTATTTTCTCAGCACCTGTGTATTCTAATCCTCAGTACCTGTATGCTATTTAACACAATTTGAATATGTCAGATTCTAATCTATTTGTTTCTCTTATTTTCCGAGCCACAGAAGCAATAAACAATGTAGAAGAAAGTAGAATAGATATTGGTGGTAGGCAAACTGAACATATCAAAAAGTTTTGGATAATAACATTTAGAAAAGCTATTGACATTTTTCTATTCTCCAATGCCGATAAGTAAACAAGGCCTGCTTACTTATAGGTAACCTCAGATACATGAATAGCCTCAAGCTGATGCCCTATATCATGACATCATCTACAGCTAAGAATATTTCAATACCAAAATCCTATAAACTTGGGATGAAAAAAACTGTTGTAGGAGTTTGCAAATTTCATTGTCATCTTTCCATTTTTCTTTCTTCATCTTTTGTCTGGTTAGGAAAAAAAATCAAAGTATATCATTTATCTTTGCAATGTTTTTCATACATTACGTGATACTGTGTTTTCCTCTCATAGATCCAGGACTGCACAGACAGCTGTATTTTCTGCAAAGACCATCCAATGTAGTAGCCATTGAAGGAAAAGATGCTGTCCTGGAATGTTGTGTTTCTGGCTATCCTCCGCCAAGTTTTACCTGGTTACGAGGCGAGGAAGTCATCCAACTCAGGTATTTCACATTTAAGACTTTTTTTGTACTGTGTACTTCTGTATTAGTATATGCTGCTATTTATGTTTCTCTAATTTGATATAAGTACCTACAGTATTAGGGTTTTTCATAATAATTGAATATTTTTCCACATTTCTTGGTGTGATACAGTATATGAAAGACAGCCACTGGGATGAGAAGATGAGGAAAAGATCAAAATCCATGAGATCAATTCTGAAAGGAAACTGAGAAAGTCAGGGTTGCCTCTGAGATGGTCCTGCCCAAAGAGTCTTCAGCAGAGAAATTTTGGTGGATTCCATTATAAGAAAGTGGTATATAGCGAGGTTTGATCCTTAATATTCTGTGTCACACACAAAAGATGACTACATGAAGTGATGGATATGATCATCAGTTCAATTGTGATAATCATTTCACAATGTATACATATTCCAAAACATTACAGTCCACACTGTTATTATATGCAAGTTTTATTTGTCAATTTCACTTCAATAAAACTAAGGAGAAAAATAGAACTAAATTTTTCTGAGTTCAAATATGTAGCATGTCTTTACAGAGTCTCAGCAATTTTTTTTGAACTTCAACTATATTGCTCATATTTCGAGCTCTAACAAATATTTAAGGGAAGAGAGGAGAACTTGGCTGGCTTTGAATTGCTGGAACATTAATATTAGGTACAGTTAGAAAGTAAACTCTCAATAGAATGGAATACTTAGTCCTTCTGATGAAATGGATCTTACTTAATTTCACTGATTTTTGAGGACTGGTATTCTCCTTTTTTAACATACTTATTTTTAAAGAAAAGGTAAGTCCATCAATCATGAATTAATCTTTAAATTTCATTTACCTTAAATATTTAGATAACAACAAGGCATGGTGTTTGATATTACAATATTTTTGAGAACATTAGAATACACAGGAAATCCAGTTACAGTTTCAGCACATCAAGGTGTGTTCTCTGGGTATAGGCAAGCACTCTTCGTGCAATAGCAAATATGGTTTTGCACAAAGATCACTAAATTGGATTTCAGGGCACAGGACGTTGATTTTTCACTCCAGAGGACCGCTTCTCTAGACCTTGAGGTTCTCAAATCCAAAATGAGAGATTAGGACTAGATTATCAGTTTTTAGCACTAAAGCTACTTCCAAGTTTAATCTGCTTCATTTGTTTGATCACTACACACAATCTTCCAATGGGAGTAGTTTACCTTGAGTGATTTTTTTTTGATAAATAAGTGAGACTTTAATCAAGCCCCTATGATACAGAGTTTCTTTCCAGTGTCTTAGTTTGAGCTTTGGTGGAGGTCATTTAAAGCTCTGAGTATCTTGCTTAATATATACATGTGTTAATTTACTCTTTACCTACCCTATGTCTTGCAGGTCTAAAAAGTATTCTTTATTGGGTGGGAGCAACTTGCTTATCTCCAACGTGACAGATGATGACAGTGGAATGTATACCTGTGTTGTCACATATAAAAATGAGAATATTAGTGCCTCTGCAGAGCTCACAGTCTTGGGTAAGTTAGTGGCTGGAGATGAGTTTATATTGTACCTTTCAAAATATATCACCGTGACATTTTAAATGCTCATCGCTGAATTGATTCCTATGTTTATTAGTGTGAAATTGCAAAGTCCCAATACTCCACACATGTCCTTGCTCTGCTCTGATTAATTGCATAGGGGTTATATGCAATGTTTGAATATTTATTTATTAGTTAAAATCCAGATATGTTATGCTTTAATCTAATTATTCCAGTGATACAGCTGAAAAGTACCAAAAATCATTAATGGCAGATGTGTTGAATAATAAATATGGTATTCCAAACTATCTGGGAAAATAAATGAAGAAAAAAATGAGAGAAATTGTACAAAATATTTATTCTTGAGGGAAAAAGGCAGATGTTATTAGAGATGACAGGGTTTCTGACATTAAATTCAGTATGTTGGTAAGATTGTTTTATTAACATGGGAATACTGTGAGTGTTATGTTGAAAGTGAACCATTAAAATCAAGTATATGTAAGGAAAAGTTGCATAGCAAGAATATAATTTAAAGAGATTTAAAGATCATTGAGGGGTTCATTATATTCCAAAAGGCAGGATTACCCATGTGTCATTGCAAACGAATAATTTTTATACATGGTAGATATTCAAACACTTATTTTTATCATTTACTCCAGATTTATTTTAACCAGTTTTATTTGAATTATGTAGTTTGGAGAAGGTGCCTTAACATTTGGATTTAAGTTGCTTTTCTTCTGTAACAACAACCAAACATTGACTCTTAGGAATTTTTCCTCTGGAATAAATCTTTTTGCCTTTTAAAGAATCCAAGAAAAATCAAAGTCTATTTAAAAGTTATTAAGTAAAAATGAAAATATATCATATGCTAATTATATCTGCTAACATATACCATGATATTATTCCATCCATTTTGCTTTTTGTCTTCAAAGGTTATTCAGAAAACACTTCCATATGTGGGCACAGTAATAATGTATATCATAGGTTAGGTAATGAAGTTGCTTGTTCTTTGATCAAACCATCAACATTAAACTAGGAATGGGCAAAAGACTTAAACTCTGGATTTAGAGGTAATATTATACTAACTAAAATATTAGCTGCCTTTAAAATGGCACAATTTAATTCAATCATATTTTAGTGAAACAAAGAAAATAGAGAACTTTCACATTTGTAGTGTCAAAATACAGTAACACAAATGGTTATGATGGAAATTGTATTGCTGATCATAAGGTAGATTTGGTTATGGAATACGCTAGAATTTACATGTATTACTGATCATAAGGTAGATTTGGTTATGGAATACGCTAGAATTTACACTCATCATAGGTAAACCTTTATTCGCAAAAGCATGAGGTCAAATTTTTCTTCAAATTAATGCACATTATTTTGACATGTAATGCTTCATTGACATCTAAGATAAGCATATGCAAATACTGATTTCTGAGGATAAACTAAATTAGCCTAAACACACACACACACACACACACACACACACACACACATACATATATATGTATTGGCATACATGTGTGCACTCATACTGGCATTTTTTCTTTGTGAATTGTGTAAATTAGAAAACAATTAGATGCTGTTTGATACACAATCCAAAGATGTACAAGAAAATATTTAATAATTTTTTCCACTGCAGGCAGTGCATTTCTATACCACTGAAGTGAATACTTTCGGTCTCTTGGAAAGTTTTATTCCATAAATTTTTCATGTTTCATTGGTGCACATATGCCCACATAAAGTTTGATAGTGACATGACACTTAGATGCTTCTTTGATTTTTCCTTAGGCCAGGTGGTTAGTCTCTGTTACAATACCTCTAGTGAACCTTGACCAGTGTTATGTAAAGAAATTTTCAATATAAAAATATTGAAAATAAGCATCCAAAAAATGCTCAACATTACTTATCATTAGAGAAATGCAAATGAAAACCAGAATGAGAACCACCGTCTCACACCAGTCAGAATGTCTATTACTAAAAGGTCAAAAAAATAACAGATATTGGCAAGGTTGTGGAGAAAAGAGAGAATGTTTATACACTGCTTGTGCGAATGTGAGTTAGTTCAGCCATTGTGGAAAGCAGTATGGTGATTCCTCAAAGAACTTAAAACAGAATTACTATTTTACCCAATGATCCTATTATTAGGTATATACCCAAGGGAATGTAAATCATTCTACCATAAAGATACATACACGCGTATGTTCATTGCAGCACTATTCACAATAGCGAAGATATGAAATCAACCTAAATGCCAGTCAGTGGTAGATAGAATAAAGAAAATGTGGCAAATATACACCATGGAATACCATGTAGCTGTATAAAATAACAAGATCATGGCCTTTACTGCAACATGGATTGAGCCATTATCTTAAGTAAACTAATAAAGGAGCAGAAGATCAAATATGGCATGTTCTTATTTATAAGTGGAAGCTAAACATTGAGTACATGTGTACACAAAGATGTAAAGTGTGTCTTTATGTACTTGATGTTTAGTTTTCAACATGGGACACTGGGGCCTACTCAGAGTGGAGGGTGGGAGAAGGATGAGAATCAAAAAGCTATCCAGCACTATGCTTATTACCTGGATGACAAAATAATCTGTACACCAAGCCCCAGTGAGATGCAACTTATCTATATAACAAACCTGTACTGATACCCCTGAATCTAAAATAAAAGTTAAAAAAATTGAAAACATAAATTAAAGTAATATAATACAGTTAATATGCATTAGTAATATCTATGTGTACATACACATATGTAAAACATGTACATATGCACGCATGTGTGTGCATATTTATATGTGTATATATGTACATATATGTAGATATAGACATATTAGAAACAGCATTTACTGAGTTCAAACCATGTGAGACATCTATTTGTTACAGTATCCTCTGTGGGAGGTATGTAGGTGGAGCCCATTAAATAACAACGCTCTTACCTTCTGTACTTCTGTACTAAGTGAGAAACAAGAACAGCAGTAAGGCATAGGGTAAGTCAGACATCACCTTAATTTGTTGAAGAAACTGCCATTGAGCATGTGGTTTGCAACTGCATGAGAGGGACATGCCCATCTGGACACGGGTAGTGTCTGTCTTGGCAGGATATCACTCAGGTGTCAGCTTGTCCCACTGCCTGGTGGCTGGTAGCAATGAAGAGCACTTGCTCTCTTTGCTCGGGCCTGTTCCCAAGAGAGAATTGTAGGTGAAAGGAGCCTCTTCAAACTTCCAGGCTGGTTCATTTATCTGTCGTGTATCCTGATCCAGGCTCCCCTCAACCCGAGAAAAAGTGGGTATCGGGGAGTGGTGAGGCCAGAAGTCATTCCCTCGAGGAGTTGCCTCTCTAGGGAAGAAAACATCAGTGTTGAGGAAGAGGTATTCAACATCCACACCCCAACCTTAGGTGTTATTTTCCTGTTTTACAAACGAGGGCATTTTAGCACAGAAAGATAAGTAGCTATCCCAAGGGAAGATCCAGATTCATATCCAGGCATCCGACCAAAGCGTCTCAGGCATATGCTTTACTATCTGCCCTGTGCACTCCACATATTCTTATTCATCTTATTTTTATTTTTATTTTTAATTTTACTGAAACAGTTATAAAAAGAAGCAGGTTTATATGATGTAAATGAGAACAATCTGAAATTTCAATTTGGTTAATAATTATATAGTCACTTTACATAAAATAAAATATGTGACCGTAATGTAATGATCTTGACAAAGCAGGAAGGCTGGTAAGGGAGTAGGCAAGAAAGGAATACAAGCTGTTCTTTGAGAATGAGGTTAAAACAATTGCCATACTTAGAATCTGTAGACACAGAGCAGGTGAAAAGTGTACTCAGTACAGCAGTGGTTATTGCTTATTTTTTATTTTTTACTGTGGTTTCTTGTTTATTCAAAGTGGTGTACCATTTGTGTAATCAGAAAAATAAACGTGGAGGTATAAAAGCTGACATTTTTATGGTTAAAAATGAGATAAATAAAAATGTTAAAACTCAGAAAATATTGAGATTATGCTCACATACACATAACCCAAAGACCTGGACTTTGCAAACACACACATACTCACACACACTCACACACAGATACACACACAGACACAGACACACACAGACACACGCACACACACACACAGTCACACACGTTTGTTTTCTCCATGTACATGAAATATGTGCTATATTGTAACCTCATTTTCACTTGAGGATAAATCACGACATCTTTGTTCGTGTGTGCCTGTGCACATGTCTGTGTCCTCCAGTTCTAATTTGTTTCCTTTTTGAGACAGGGTCTTGCTCTGTTGTGGCCTTGAATTCGTGGGGTCAAATGATCCTCCATCGTCACCCTCCCAGGTTTCTGGGACCAAATCTGTCTATTTCTTTTTTCTTTCTTTTCTTTTCCTTTTTTCTTCTTTTTTGTTATATTGCCCAGGCTGATCTCAAACTCCTAGGCTGAAGTGATCCTCCCACCTTGGCCTCCCAACGTGCTGGGATTACAGACATGAGCCATCACACCAACCCTCCAGTTTTATATTGGGGAACATTATCATATTTCTTAGTTTTAATTAAGCAAGGTGTGGTGGCTTACACCTATAGTCCCAGCTACTCAGGAATCTGAAAGAAAGGATCTCTTGAACCTAGGAGCTGTAGTCCATCCTGGGGAACAGAGCAAGATCCTGTATCTACAAACACAAAAACAACCCACTAAATTGATTATCCTTAAGTATCTTTGTCATTTATTTGCTCATATCTGAAGGAAAAGTATCCCAGAAATACTTATACCCTCACTGGCAGAGCAAAAATTTACCTCACTTAAGAGCGCATTTTCCCTACAATTTTGAATATCTAAACATTTTATAAAATGGAGTCTCCTTAGTATTTATATTCCTATTAAATTAAGATTTCATTTTATAGTTTTCTTGGACATTTGCATTTTACATTTTGTGAATTTGCTATTTTCTTTGACTTTTATATATTTAATGAAACATTTATCCTTATTTTATTGATTACAAGAACTCTTTATATAAGAATAATATTGACTATGTTGTGTATGCTTTGCATTTTTACATTTTGCATATGGCGCCAAATCCTTTTCTTCAGGTTTGCTAGCTTTGTCGTCATTAGACTTACATTTTTATTCTATGAACCATGCTGTCTCTAAAAATCTGAATATAGATTACATGTTGAATGTGTAAATTAGAAGCATGATTAATTTTCTAAAAAATAGTGATATGTTTATATTTTGAGTTTTGGTGGTCTTGGTGCTTTTTGTCTGTTTTAAAGGAATTGTTTTGGTAATTGGATATACTTTAGAAGTCTCTCATGGACTTTATATCATTTATAACTACTGTAGATGGCATAATTTACTTCAGGATGTGGTTGATACACTGTTTTAATTATTCTAAGAGGCTCCAAAAATGAATATTTGTATAATGTTTGAAATAATCTTTGACTACTCTGATACAAAATTAGGATTATCCTGCAGGACTGAGTTTATATGAAAAATTGAATTTATTGCCTTCTTAAAATGAATGATGAGAAGAAAAGAACTTTATTATCATTGTTATGTAAATGTACTTTTCATAATTTTTAAGAATTTAAGCATATTTGTATTCTTAAGATAAAATCCCACAAGAAATCCAAACTTCTGCTTATAAAACTTTAATCATGCATTTTATTAGACTCTTGTTTTGCCTTTCAACTTGCAGTCCTTTCTTGTACTTAACTGTCTGTGAATGTGAACCTTCATGAACTAACAGACTTTTCAAGTAGAATATCATTTTATGGAGTAGATGAAAAGACATTTTGTTGCCCTCCTCAGTAATTTTAAAGAGTGAATATATATTAAATATCATTTGAAGCTTAGCATTTTGTTTCTTCTTATAACATAAAAATGGAAAATTCCATAATCATTAAGCTTTTTGTAGAGATATTTATTAGACTAGATTAATGACAACCTGGTTTACAATAAATAAAATATAAATAAGTTTATAGATACTTTCTTTATCATAGCCATTTATGGTAGCATTTCTGACTTACAGTAACCATGGATAAAGTATTGGTAGATACCTTTTGGGTACAAGGATTGCACTAGGTTCTGGGAAGACTACAGAAACATCTGAAGCCTGGCTTCTGTGGGCTGTCATATAATCACAAATTCATAAAACCAGTTGGCCTAATACCGTCTGAATACGTTTATTTTTTTGTTTGTTTTGTTTTTGTTTTTTTTTTTTTTTAAAAAAAGAAAAATAAAACATTATATGTAAACAGGGACTCTGGGAAGATGTGAAGAGTTGGTAGTCTCCACTCTCATAGAAGACAAAGCCCGAAGCAGCAGGGGTGGGAGGAGTTCTAAAGAAGAAAATGTGGAAGGAGCCTCTCTGAATATTGTGGTCAACTTTTTTATTTTATTTTAGCCATGACTACTTGTATTATTTATTTTAAAACCTACTTTTTAAAAAAGAAGTCAAAAGTGGTATTTTTCCATTCTTGTGTTCAATATGTCCAGCTTTCTGGCTCAAGGATTTTAATCTGACTATAATTGTCCTTTTCTGTATCTGCCCATCCCTAACTTTTACACAGCTCCACACAGGAAGAAAGACAGCCCTCCATAAACGTTCTAGAGATTTGCCACTCTTTGGGTCTAGATTGATCCCATGTCTGAATCAGTGCAGAAATGCATAATTTAAAATTGACTTGATTTTTAACAAAGTGCCAGGCTTTGGACAAACCTTGTGTACTGTCCTTACACACACAGTGGAGATGAGTGGGGACTTTCCTGAGGATGGGCTCTTCAGTTGGTGCCGTTAAGTTGAACATCACTGAGAAAATAAAAATATCTTTGAACTTCCCAGAAATGGTTCTAGAATTCCCTTTAAAGCAGTTGTGTAGCAACACAAACAATTTAGTATTAGAAGTTTACCCCATGTGTGCACATTTTCTCAATTATTTCCCTTACCAAAATTCCAGAGAAACATTGGCTAGGATTGGCGCAAACTCATTTTATAGGACACACGTATGTCTACTAGGTCAGCCCTTTACACTTCACAATTGAAAATTTTAAACCAATTCTAAGAGTTTTCCATTTCTTCCATTCCATGAGTAACATGTACCATTTCACATGGTGCATGGGTTTAGACTTCTCCTCACATGAAAACGTACTTGAGAAGAAGCTGCTCTTTGAGGCAGGTGTTGCTTCTACCCGAGTCTTCTACTTAAGGAATAACAACTTATAATTGCCCTCTAGGAATGCGTTAAGTAGGGTTCTCTCTATAGAGCTGAACATGTCCACCTTACACAGATATATTCAATAAGCCTGAAGACAATAGACTCAGAATATTTAGATATAGATATAGATATACACACACGTATATTTCTGTCTATATGCATACATATGCATACACATAGTACATACATATATATGCAATACATGCACTTATTCTCTATTTCTAAAGTTTCCCTTTAAACTTATTATTTTCTTTCAACTGCATATGATTATCTCAACCATTAAATGAGGTTCTGATTCTGCAAACAGAAAATAGACTAAGCTATTCTGAAGGGTCTAGAAAATTCATCTTAAAAGTGATTTAAGAAGAGACCAGGTAAAGACATATGGGGGAAATGAAACATCCTTTTTAAGCATTATTGTTTTGTAAGATAGCTGGAAAAGTCCACCTTAATAGCTCACTGCTGAAAATGCTTTGAAAATTTTAAAACACATGATTGGATATACAGTGAGCTAATGAATATAGTTTCTAGTCCTAGACATGCAGCTGAACAACAATGTTAGTAGAAAACTGGCAATCAACTGTTGAGTGCCTCTTGTGTACTAAGCATTCTACTAAGTAGTCTTTGGGCAGAAGAAGGTATGACACAGATCTAGGCCTCAAGGATAGGTAGGGAAAAAGACAAGAGGCAGGCAATTGCTAACAAGGCCAAAGAACTGTTGAGAAAGAACAAAGATGAGAGAATGTGGGAGGGAGTGTTGAGGGGAGAGTGTCTGACAGGAAGTAGTAAGTGTGCAAAGGTCTGGCAATAAGCAGGGGATGGGGACGGGAAAGTGAATTACGTGACTGAAGATTGTGACTACAAAGGAATCTGATGCTGGATGGGAGAATCCATATAGGTCTTGAGTATTTTGCTAATGTGGTTAGATTTATCTCAAGGGCAGTGGAAACATATGGAAAGATTTCTGATTGTGGCTTGTGAGCTGTTTAATCTTAGCCAGCTACGTAAACCTCTAATCCTCAAATCCTTCCTTTTTTTTTTTTTCATATTTGTAGAGCTTTAGGAGGTACAATTGCAGTTTTGTTACCTGGATATTTCCTGTAATGGTGAATTCTGGGCTTTTAGTATAACATCACCTGGATAGTGTACTTTGCACCTATTAAATACTTTCTTATTTGTTTGTAAAACAATGATAATTACTTTATCATAGGATTTGGTGTCTGTTTGGGTGTGAAAAGTAGAGGAGAGAGATTCTGGAATAACCAGGCATAGCTTTGGGTGTTCTGGGAAATAAAGTAACATAAGATGCCCTCCCAGCCTTCATGAAAAGCCTCAAGCCAGTTGGAAAGATTAAGCTAGCTAAACCAAGAAATCCCAAATGTCACAAATATTAAAATATTCAATGTACTTTTTCATACCCAATTTTCATTATCTATAAAACGTACGTAACAGCAACTAGTCCCTACATAGTTCTCATGAATTGTGGCTGGATCGATATAACAATATCTAGCGATACGTTGAAATTTCTTTGGCAATAGTCTCTAGAAACATAGACATCCCTGTGTGGGAAAAGGATGATGCCCATTTGTGATGTGCTTTATGTATTTCACTTTCTTTTGTGCTTCTACACCCTGCTGTTCATAGTTTCTTCACAGCTAGGTAGGGAGAAACTTAGAAACAGAAGCCATGTCTTCTACATCTTGATCACTCAAACTCAGTTTTTTCTCTATGTTATCTGAGTTTTAAGCATAAGAAATGCAATTGAATGTGAGCAAAATGTAAATTATCTAACTTTTCCTATCAAAATGTTTTATAAGCTTTCCATTGAGATTCATGATTTTTTCATTGACCACTGGACTGGACAGAATTATGTCCTTTTAAAATTCATATGTCGAAATCCTAACCCCCACTGTGACTGTATTTGGAGAAAGGCCTTTCCTTAAATGGGTAATTAAAGTTAAATGATGTTGGCCGGGCGCGGTGGCTCAAGCCTGTAATCCCAGCACTTTGGGAGGCCGAGACGGGCGGATCACGAGGTCAGGAGATCGAGACCATCCTGGCTAACACGGTGAAACCCCGTCTCTACTAAAAAATACAAAAAAAAAAAAAAAAAAAAAAGTAGCCGGGCGCGGTGGCAGGCGCCTGTAGTCCCAACTACTCGGGAGGCTGAGGCAGGAGAATGGCGTGAACCCGGGAGGCGGAGCTTGCAGTGAGCTGAGATCCGGCCACTGCACTCCAGCCTGGGCGGCAGAGAGAGACTCCGTCTCAAAAAAAAAATAAATAAATAAAATAAATAAATAAATAAAGTTAAATGATGTCATAATGAGAGGATGCCTATCCAATAGGAATAATGCCCTTTTAAGAAGAAGAGTTACTGGAGCACTGTCTCCACCCTTGCACAGAGAGAAAAGGCCATGTGAAAACACAGAGTGAAAGTGTCATCTGGAAGCCAGGGAGAGGAGCCTCACTAGAAGCCAGCTTTGATGGCACCTTGATCTTGCGTTTCCTAGTCTCCAGAACTATGAGAAAGTACATTTCTGTATCTAAGCCACCCAGTCTTTGGTATTTTGTTAAGGCAGTCCAAGAAGACTGACACAACCACAGAAAAAGTAGATGCTGAACGCATTATAGAACAATCACTAAAAATAGAACAACTGCTAAAAATATTCGTTGGTCTCTTTTATTAAAAAATGAGCAACGATCAAGACATATTATCAACATTGCTTACATATTGGTAGCACAAATAATCTTAGATTTCTAGGGGTGCAAAAAATTCCCATTTACAATAGCAATGGAACAAAAATAATTTCTCATTTACATAATAGATCTTATATAGTTCTTAGATCCTTATAAATCTGATGTCCTTTCATCTTATTTTTGTTCGCTATTATTATCCATTTATTTAGTAATTACTAAGTGTAATGTATGATTTATAGTTTAGGTCTTCATATTTATAAATTACCTATATCAATTTTAATAGTAAATATATCATTAACTATGATGAAATTGTATTCTTTTTTAAATCAATTCTCAGACATGCTCTATGAAGTCAATTTACTACAAATGAGCATGTATATCTTCACACACCATCAACTCAGATTTATTTGGAAATGGAAGAAAATATATACTTCAAAATTTATACGGCGTTTTTCCTCTTATTTTTTGCATAGGTTTTAATTTCATTTTTTACCGAATAATATGTGATATTAACTGCTATTTTTTGAGCATGTACTATTGGCCAAATTGTGCCTATCCATTTGTTTGGAGTTAATGGTACATCTACCTCAGACTTGGGTGTTCAATCTCTTCCTACTTTAGCTTGCTGGTAGATCAACCATGTTGAGTTTTAGGTTTAGGCTCTTTGCCATAAAGGGGAAGTTGTTATAATAAAATATGTTAAGATAATATTTATCTTTTTATTACAATGTGTAACTCTTATTTTGAATGGAGTTCTCTTGAATTTACAACATCATTGCCTCTGCCTAAGTAGCAGTCCTTAAATTTTACATATATCTGTAATTGCCCTTATTAAAAGGACTCCTCAGTCATACACATTTAATGATAATAGTCATAAAAGAAGTGCCTTAGGTAAGTTTGTATTGATTATCCTCTACAATGTAATTCCCAAATGAATCATACTGAAATGAGTTAAGAGAGTTTTTTGTATGTACGGTTTTGATCCTAAACGTAGGATACAGGTGTGTAATATAAGGCAGAATTAAATCAAGAAAACTATTAAATCCCACCTATTAGGTGCTTCTTCCCATTACTATGCAGATTTCTTATCTTAGTTACTTTCCTCAGCTGAAACTCTGGTTGTCATAAGAGTATGCAAAATTATGTGCAAAATATGTTTAAAAGATTATGTGGAATATTTATATGAATTAGAAGAAGTGACAATTTAAGTTCAGATTGTTGATAGCAAAATGATTCAGTATTTCAGCTGAGAGAACTGGTAATGGAAATACAAGTTGGATTGGTGGTAGAATAGGTTTATTTATTACACAAATATTTATTTGAGAGTCCACTGTGTGCTGGGCCCTCCCTCTCCTTTTCTCCCTTCCACTGGAGAAAATAATGTTAGCATTGCTTTGCATTTATTATTGAGACGATTATGAGTCTAATTTTTTCTTTCTTAGACAAATGAGGAAGTAGAGTCTCCCAAGGGAAAGGCAAAGTCTATGTACTAATACAGACCATTAAAAAGGCAATCTAAGAATATAATTTTAATTATCCCTAACAATCTAAGCAAGGTGAATTCACAATCTGTGGCTCACAAGGAGGAGAACTGCTGACAGTGGTGGAAAGCTGCCCAAGAGGGCATTTTATGCCAAGGTTGTCCTGAAGTAACAGAAGTAGACATCATCCCAGAAGGGGTTTGACTCTGTGATAAGACTCAAACCACATTAGACAGAAGTGTTTTAAGCAAAATCAGCAAGAGTTAGGATCAGTTATGCTTGCCCATTTTCAAAGACCTAGGGAGC
Source organism: Theropithecus gelada (assembly GCF_003255815.1). Lineage (NCBI taxonomy): Eukaryota > Metazoa > Chordata > Mammalia > Primates > Cercopithecidae > Theropithecus > Theropithecus gelada. Next base: position 41,013,627 of record NC_037686.1, on the reverse strand, counting down.
AATGTATGCCATTTGTTTATACACTTTTAAACAAATGCTTTTCTGATTTATTATTCAATATATCTTGGTGCAATCATTTCAGTAACTTTATGTAGTGAGGTATGGACTTATTTTTATTTTAAATCTAGTATATTTGAGCAGGGAATCACTAAAAGAGTAGAATTGCTGGATTACCAAACTCTGGTAATTTGAGGAACTACCAGATGGTGTTTTAAAACAGTGACACAATTTTACATTCCACCCATGGTGTATGAGTGTTTCTATTTCTATGTATCTTTGCCAACACTTATTATTAGCTAATTTTTTGATTCTAGTCATCCTAATGTGTGCAAAGGAGCATCTCATTGTGGTTTTGACTTGCATTTCCCTGATGACTAATGATGTTGAGCATCTTTGCATGGGTTTATTTATTGACCATTTGTATATTGTTTTTGGAGAAAGGTCTATTCAGATCCTTCTCACTTTGTAGTTATTTATCTTTTTATTATGAGTTTTGATCACCATATATGCATAGGGTAAGGTATCTCTTTAGAGCAGCCTAAATGGAGTGCCACATAGAGGAACTAACTGCTAAGGACAATGGAAGGTCACTGGAACCTGCATTAAAAAGTTTTAGCTCACAAAGTCTGTTCTGTCATGATTTATTGTCCTCTTAAACTGACACTGTCCCATGGTACTGACCCTCTTCCTTCCTTTGCTTCCACAATTCCTTGTTAATTCCACTATTAACACACTGAAGAGGCAATTTCTATTAGTTTCTCAAGGGAAGGGTTATATCTTAGTCATTTTCATGTTCTCAGCATCTCGTATACTGGTTCACATAGATTAAGCACTTAAGAAATAAATGATAAATGCATATATTTTTCTCTCAGAATTGGATGTAAAAGAAAAATGTTCTGTCACATTTGCTATGGTTTATGCCCCTTCAAATTCATATACTGAGGTCTCACCCCAAAGGTGATGGTATTAGGAAGTAGGGTCTTTGGGAGATGAGTAGGACCCTTATAAAAGAGATCGTAATAAAAGAGATCTCAGAGAGGGTGCTGGTCCCTTTCCCCATGTGAAGACATAGTGAGGAGGTTACCATCTGCAACCCACCAGCATAGGACCATGCTGGCACCTGGTGGTCCTGGACTGCCATTCTCTGAAACTATGAGAAATAAGTTTATGTTCTTTATAAGTCATCCAGTTTATAGTATTTCGTTATAGCATCCCAGACAGTCAAAAATAGGCTAGAGTTTCTTTTTCTTGTGACTAAAAAAGTAGTCTTTGTACACAATCCTCAGATTCCAAGCTGTCTTTCTCGTTTCATCTATATTCTTGTTGTTCAGAAAAGCCATTACTATGCATGGAGTTTTAATAGTGCTACAATTAAGGCATAAGAAAATGTTCTGAACTGCAATAGAAATATTTGGTGTTATTCCCTGTAAAGCTCACTTTGGATAAAAGTTTGGTGTGAATAAAATGGGCAAAGTTAAAGATGCAGCAACTATTCAATCAAAAAAGATATCTAGTAAAAATGGAGACTAAAAATTCTTGTGAACAAGAATTTGTTTTTATTATTAGGTATTCCTAACAAAAGTGAAAAAACAAAACAAGATGAAACAAATAGCATGCTATGGTTACCCCAGTTTGAAAAATGTTTCATTGTCAAGTTAAACAGATCCATACTATAGGACTTCTCAGCATTTCTAACAGGCTTTTGTTTGAGAAATGTGTCTGCAATTAGCAGAGGCTCTAGAGTTAAACCTGTTTGTTTTTCTGTATTTGAGGACTGAAGGAGCGCTATAGGTGAAGAATCTCCTAATATCAGCAGTAAAGCGACACAAATTTTGCTTATATGTGATTGCAACTTACTGTATACATTTCTATGGAAACTGCCTACCTAATTAAAAGGGAATTTTTACCACAGTTAGTGGGTGTAGCCTTTTTTTTTGTTCTTGCAGTTCAGACCCATTACACATTCTGTAAGAAGCAACATGATGCCATTTTAATCACAGCACAGTGCTTCCCTCCTGCTAAGAAAAATAAATGTAATGTTTATGAATTTGCATCCACCACTTCTTTAGAGGACCAACAAAGAAATAATTAGCCCAAGTGATTAAATTATATAATTCAATTTTCCTTTGGTATATTCTTACTGACATTAAAAAAACAGTTACTGAATCTGACTGCCTAATGTTCAGTAATAATACTGTATTACTGATTTACAGTACATGAAAACAAAAGAAAGTTTAAAAGAGCTGGAGGATTGTGTGTGTGTGTGTGTGTGTGTGTTAAAGGATGAGAGAAGTGGGGATTGTGCAAATAACATCATGTTTCTCCTTTAGAATGATAATTTAGCTTGCAAAACACCTTGGGGATTAAGATTACACTGGGTCATTATATATATATATGTGCAGGGAGGTAGAATGCAAAGAGGGAAATTTTTCTTATTTTTAAAGCAATAAAATATGACATTCTTAGCTCAGAAGAAGATATCAGTGAATTAGTTTTTCTCTTTCCTATTAGGTTTGTGTAAAAGTAATTGTGGTTTTTGCCCTTAAAAGCAATGGCAAAAACACAATTATTTTTGTACCAACCTACTACCTCCTCATTCCCTTCTGTGTAAATGGAGGAACAATTCAGTTCCCATTTTCCACTGTAAACCTTTTGGTTTAATGGACAATTTATGCTTCTCAGTTATCTCCCCTAAAATCAAGAGCATTTGTATGATTGTGACTTTATTTTGTGAGACAAGGTCTCTCTCTGTCACCCAGGCAGGGGTGCAGTGGCGCAGTGGCGTGATCTCTGCTCACTGCTATTTCTACCTCAGTCTCTCAAGCAGCTGGGGCTACAGGTGCACACCACTACACTTGGCTAATTTTTCAAAATTTTTTGTAGAGTTGAGGTCTCACTACATTGCCCAGACTGGTCTCGAACCTCTGGAGTCAGTAATCCTTAGCCAGGACAAAGTGCTGGGATTACAGGAATGAGCTACCACACCCAGCCAATGTGACTTTTGTCTTAAATTCTATCCCTACCTCTTCCTTCTGCCACTTGTGACTCTTTCTACTCCTCCAACCTACTCCAGTGTACACTTGAGGGTGTTACTGGGTAAGCGGCCATCATACATCATTCAGACTCTAAACTTTTGTGCAGTGAGCCAGTGACACCTAACCTGCAGAGTTGTTACCAAGATTAGACCCAGTGAAGAAGTCCATGTTCAAGGTAGCTCCAACTCAGTGTCTAGATACACAAATACTTTATAAGTGGCATCATTATCGTTGTTTTTTAAATACATTTTATGACACACATTCTCCATGATTACTCAAACTCAGAATAGCAAGTCTCATCCAGATCATGTGTCATAAGTTTGATGCTTGTCTGAGGTCAATGACTCTTGGTATCTACTAATATTTTAGAAAAACTCAAGGTGGAGGAAAAAATCTGTGATAAAGATTCGTAACATAGGTATTGTAATTCTAAGGATGGGCATTAGAACTTAATTAAGAAGACAGTAAGATTTATCATAGCATATGGGATCATGAACCAAATTGTGGAAGTGGGAATAGAGCAATAGTAGTGAAAGAAGATGAATGATGTCTGATAGGTCAATAAGCTGTACAGCCTAGTTGTTTGGGTTTGAACCAGGGTCTGGAACATATGAAGCATTCTAGAAATATACACTATTATTATTTAAGAAAAATAATTTGAGCTAAAAATATTACTTTCTTGAGGGGATCTCAAGAATCATGGTATCATTATTTATACCTTGCCAAATACAAAGAAAAATGTCAAAATTGTAAGTTATTAAGAAAATAACCCAGAAAATAAGTATTCACAATTAAGTTAGCTTTGGATAAGAAGGAATATTAATCACTCACATATATAATACATATGAAAACTGTCAAAATAAGTAAATAGGATTTGGTTTAATGAATATGGCCTCAGTGTTGCAATATATTAAATCTAGTCATCAGCCTTAAACCCTCTTTCTCTTATATCTTACATTAAATCCATAGCAGTTCAGTCTCCAAAACATATTTCAAATCTGTCTACTTGTCTTCATTCTGACTTCCCTCACCTTATCTCTTCCCCCATACAACTTCTCTTATTCATAACCTGGACCAGTCCTAAAACCTCCTAACTTTTTTCTCTTCCAGTCTTGCCTTTCTGTAACCCATTCTTCTCCAGTACGAGCTTGTGAAGAGGTTAATCATGGGATGCACCTTTGTAGAAACTCTCAAGGGACTTCCATTTTTCTTAGACTAAATTACAATCTCCCTATCACATCCTACAAACCACTGTGGGATTTGGTTTGTCTTCACCTTTCTAACTTCATCACATTCTACCACTATTCACTAGGCTCTACCAATACTAGCTCCTGCTTTTTCCTTAAATGCACTACAATTCCCAGTCTCAGGATATTTGGGAAGCTCCCCATATGTCTAGAATCCTTTTAGCTCTTCTTGTGGCTGACTCTTCATCTGGATCATAGCCCAAATGCTGCCTTTTTATGGGGGTTGTCCTTGTCCATTGTGATTAAGACCATCTCTCATAGTTCTGCAGTTATTTTCCTTTGTATAACTTATCACAATCTGTTATTATCTACTTATTCATTAATTGTTGTTTTCCTATCTCTCCAGTGAAATATGAACCCCACTGGAGTGAAGTCCTTATTTTATGTACTATTACTATTTTACTTACTATATCCCCCAAAACACCTAAATAAACCTTGAATGAATGATTTGTTGCCATCATCATCCACATTGATGTTCTCATAACAGGCATTTGTTGGGTACCCATTATGTGCCAAGCACTTTGCACAATGCCTTGATTTCTCTTTTCATAGTCTCAATGTATTATAGAGATGCTAATTTTAATATTTATTTTTCTCTCCACTTTAAAGATGACAAAATTGAGGCTCCTCATTATCATCATTTTCATTATCATCATCATCATGCCGGAAAGCAGAACTTGAATTGACATTGTTTTCCTTTCTCATACCATGGTCAGAGGAAAGAATAGGGGGCCCTTGGGTGCAGAAAAGAATACCAAGATAACCCAAATGAGCTGGTCAAATAAGTAGATTATCAGGGATTCTTCTCTCAAACAAAAAGTAGAGCATTGTGGAATTTTGTGTAATCTTTGTGCAGTGTTGTGCATTTCTCAGTGTGTGGTCTTCAGACCAGCAGCATTGACATCATCCATGAGCCTCTTAGAAATGAAAATTCACTGGCCTTGCCTCAGCCTGCTGAAACAGAATCTGTAGGGTTGGGGTCCGGGAAACTGTGCCTTAATAAGTCTTCCAAGTGATTCTTAAACACTGCTTTGAGAAAAGGAAGACCATCTGGTGGTAAGTAAAGGAAATGGAATATTAACAAGAGTAAGGCAAGACATTTATATTCAGAAACCAACAAAAGTAGGTTTAGTAGGCCTTGTATAAAATGATAGATCTGTTATTAAAATTGGAGTATAAGGGAGGGGCTTCATCATAAGGAAGAACAGTTGAGGCAGAGAACAGAGTAAGAAGTCAGAGTAGGGGTAGATAGCCTCCAGACAGACTTAACATTCTTGTCTCAACCACTTTCACTCAAATTCTTGAAATATCCCTTGTGTACATAAGACTAGTAACAGAACATGAAATTGAACTAAGCCCAAAGTAGAATAAAAGTAGCTCCACCATGATTCTAGTTATACTGATTCGTAGAATGTGCTCCCCTGGAGGATGGGCCATTATGACTGCACTGAGACAGATCTTTAAGTTTGCAGATGACCCTGAAGCTGTTTTAGCTGGGGAGACAAGAATGTTTTATAAAACTGTGTGAATGGGCAAAATAATAGCAGATAAATTTCAGCTGTGGAAAGTGTAATGTAATAGAGTTAGGGAAATATATTCAAAACTATGCTGATATGATGTAGTACTCTTTCTGCTATCACTTATTTGTAGAAGAAAAGATATCTTAATTGATGTCAACTATCCCTTGAAGACAGTCCAATGGAGTGTGGCGGTTCAAAATGTCAACCAAATGCCAGAGATCACCAGGATAAAACTGGAGAAAAGCAGAATTACAAGATGTTGTTATATGTTTGAATAGAGTAATATTTTAGTACTTGGAGTAGAGTTCAAAGTTCTACTCAGTACATTCTGGTAAGGTCATAAGGCAGTTGGAAAGGGCTGAAAGGTTAACTGAAATGATCAAAGGAATGAAATATTATAGTAAGACCAGATGAGAAATTTTCAGCACAGAAAAATGATGGGTGAAAAGGGACACAATCAAATTCCTGACCATGAAGGATATTAGTAAGTGAAACATGGACTTGTTCAACAAATTCAAGAATATTATACCTAGGAGAACTCTCTTGAAGCTTGAAGGTAATTTTAGGACAAAGAAAAAAAAGTTTAAGTCTTTTTAATATAGCCTATAGTAAATTTACTGATGCTGTTCCCTTCTAGAGGGTTCATGAACTGGAAAGATAATCAGGAACAAAAAAATATATAATTATGGAAGACGAGATTCAAAATGGTTTATAAAAGGGAAGCTGTAGATTATTATGGATATTTTAGTGTTTAATAAAGACACTACTCAGGACAATATGAAAAATTATACCTCTTTATAAAAAACAAAGCCCAGGAATTGATGACTGATACCATATTATAGTTTCTAAATAGTCTTTAACATACATATATACACGATTGTGTGTACATATATATACACACACACATCTGTATGCATATAGGTAAAAATGCACCTCATATATATACATACACATATATGCATATACATGTATACATTTATATTTGCTTTCCTTTTAAAAGAAAATATTTTGTCATTATTAAAGAAACATGTAAGCATTATAGGTAAATTTGAAAATACAGAAAAGTAGACAAAAATTACATGTAGCTTCATTCACCAAAGAGATTATTAATTTTTCACTGTACTACTTATGTGTAGTTTATTTCATATTTTCTGATGTTTATTTATTTGTTTATTTTTTTCTTTTGCGATGGAGTCTTGCTCTTTCGCAAGAGGCAATTTCTGCCTCCTGGGTTCAAGCAATTCTCCTGCCTCAGACCCCCAAGTAGCTTGGATTACAAGCACCCACCACCATGCCCGGCTAATTTTTGTATTTTTAGTGGAGATGTGGTTTCACCGTGTTGGCCAGGGTAGTCTAGAACTTCTGACCTCAGGTGGTGCACCCACCTTGGCCTCCCAAAGTGCTGGGATTACAAGTGTAAGCCACTGCGCCTGGCCCATTTTCTGATTTTTAAAAGTAATTACTGCCTGCAGTATTTTGTCACTAATTATGTAGACTATTGGTTTAAGATTTTTTTTTTCAACATAATGTGAAAATACTAATATAATGTGAAATTCAGTTTATCCATGTTTAAGGGTTTTTATATATTACAATTAGTCTGTACATCTTTTGTTTTCTGGCTTAATCTGGTTTAATATTCAAGTTTGTTAAACTCTTGAAGTAACCACTTTTCTAATACTATCTTATTTCTGTAATCCCATTTTATTTCTAATGCATTTTGTTTTATATTTTAATACTATTTAGTATGGAAAAACTGTTTTAGGTGTGTCTTTTAATGGCATGTGGGTGCCTCCTATGTTTGTTCATATCTAAGTATATTAGTCCGTGTTCATGCTGGTGACAGAGACATACCTGGGACTGGGAAGAAAAAGAGGTTTAATTGGACTTATAGGTAAACATGGCTGGGGAGGCTCAGAATCATGGTGGGAGGTGAAAGGCACTTTTTACATGGTTGGCAGCAAAAGAGAATGAGAGATGCAAAAGCGCAAACACTTGATAAAACCATCAGATCCTGTAAGACTCATTCACTACCATGAGAGCAGTATGGGGGAAACTCCCCCATGATTCAAATTGTCTCCCGCCAGGTCCCTCCCACAACACGTGGGAATTATGGAAGTACAGTTCAACATGAGATCTGGGTGAGGACACAGAGCCAAACCATATCACCAACCAATTTGAAATACTTTGCCTTTTCCAAGGAGCGTTTGGCTTTTTCATATTTGTTGTCACATACAAAATAATTATGAGATATTTGAAGCAAACAGGGTCTGACTTTGAATATTGGTACTGTTTATTAGCTATTTACAAAGTTATATGAAGACTTGAATTTGATAGTAGATATTAAATACTTAATAAAATGCCTGCCACAGAGTATGCATTCAAATTATTATTTTGATTATTTCCTCTTTCTTATTTATACCTCTTTTATTTTAATACCATTTTGATGTTTGTTATATGTTTTACTATATAGTTTTTGTTTTAATTTTACTGGTAACTCACAAGATAGAAGCACTATTATAAATTTTACAAGCAATTAACTTTAGACTGATAGAGATAGGTATTTAAATATATGAAAGACTTATCGAGAATTTAGAATGCCATTATTTCTGCTGCCTCTCTCTCCTTTAAATTTCATTAATAATAGTACTTTCATGCCAGGTAAATTTTCTTTATGTAGAATTGTTTTTGAAATTTTCCTTTGATTTTTCATCCTATCTGCTATAATTACTATGCATATTTAATCATGTCCATGTAAACATGTTAATTGTTCAGTGACAGAAGTAGAAGGTGACATTTCAAGAGAATGACTGTTTAGTTTATTTGAAGAGTACATCTGAGAGTTCAAGGGTACAAACAGTAAAAATGTTTTGCAATCTCTATATTTCTATCACTGTGTTTTTTTAATTGATGCGTGAAAGCACTTTCTGCATCATTTACACAACGACCATATGTATTTACAGTTAAAATTTAAATATTTTAAGACAAGAATGAATGTTTCACATTTATTTTTATTTTCTGGCATTTATAAAAACTGTAGAGGATATTCTGAGTTTATGTTGTAAGTTGTAATTTTCCAAAGGACTGGCAGTTGTTTTTTGTTTGTTTGTTTTGTTTTGTTTGAGATGGAGTCTCACTCTGTCACCCAGGCTGGAGTGCAGTGGTGTGATCTTGGCTCATTTTAGCTTCCGCCTCCTGGGTTCAAATGATTCTCCTGCTTCAGCCTCTTGAGCAGGTAGGACTGCAGGTGCCCGCCACCACATCTGGCTAACTTTTTTTTCCTTGTATTTTTAGTAGAGGCAGAGTTTTGCCATGTTGGCCAAGTTGGTCTCTAACTCCTAACCTCAAATGATCCGCATTCCTCAGCCTCTCAAAGTGCTAGGACTACAGGCATGAGCCACCACCTCTGGCCTGACAACTAGTGGTTAATGAAAATATCAAAGTTTGACAACTAACCTGGGTTTTAAATGGTAAAATAAAATATCATTCTAATAACATTTCTCTGTCTCACTTTACACAAGGAATAAGAAAATGATGGAAGAAGAGATGCTTCCCTGGTAATGTGATGCTTAAAATTCATGTTTGCCTATCATGATGAGAACAATATTTTGGAAATCTGAGAAGATAACTTAGGATGTTAGATATGAGGGATTGTCTATACTTTGTAGGAAATGATACTTTGAATTCCAGAGTTCAGTTAAGTCTGAAAGTTAAAGGCAGGATCACTCAGGACCCAGAACTGCAGCACCAGTTCTGCATCCAAAACTGGCTGTGCAATTGCTGCAAATAAAATTTGAGCCTACAGGCACAATATTTGTCCAAAGAAGCCAGGGAAGTACCAGTTTTTCTGTAAGAGTTTACAAGCAAAAGCATATAGAAAACCCTGATAAGTGACATGAGAAGGAGTGGGAGGTAAAAAAATGTATTAAAAATAAAAAGTAAAAGAAGTCTATAGCACTGGAGCTTTAAAAGTAGTCTCCGCACCAGAAACAGGATCACCTGGGAATATGTTAGAAATGCAAAATTTCTTCCCCTTCCACCCCAGAGCTACTGAAAATAAACTATACAGGAAGAGAATCAGCAATCTGTTTCCTCTGGGTGATTCTGATACAGGAGAACCACTGGACTATAGACTTGATCGAGGGTCATTTAGTGTGTGGATCAACAACCTCATCTCCCACTGAAGGCTCTGTTGTATTACATCATAAGCTGGTATGTATGATGATAAGAAAAGAGTATCCAAAGTTTTAGTTGTCGATTTGTTTTAGTCTAGTCTGTTTATGAAGGCAGATAAATCATATACCTCAAATAGCTTCTCATCAACTTTCTTGGGGGCATTTGAAGTGGTAACCTTCCGTTGTCAAGTCCACTTGTGTTCTAAAATACTCAGTTTCTACACAATACTGGATAAATGTCATGTTACCATATTGTGACATGCCATTGATAAATGAAGACCACTCACACATTCTTGCTAGATTTGACAATTATCCTCCCAACTAACCTCTAAAAATAGTTTGACAGCTATTCTCCCAACCTTCTGTTGCTGGTGCTGTTGTTTCCTTTAAAAATATGAACTTAGGTTTTAACAAGAAAAAATACCTTTCTAAGATTTATATGAACAGTGCTTAAGATAGATGATTTTTATAGAAAGGCAAATGTGTTATGTTTTTTTCTAAATGTATTTTTCTATACTACACAAATTTATTAGTGAAAATATATGAACACAATCTGTTTTCTAAAAGAATATTATAAATTATTCCTAGACTGAAATTTGCATAGTTGTTAGAGGAAATAAATATGCTATCTGGCATATTAGAGAGGATATCTAAAATTACAGATAACTAGAAGTTCATTTCTAGGGCATTAGACATTTTCATTAAGTCTATTATTGCTTTATTGTTGTTGCTCTTAAGATATGAAATGAATTTTTAGAATGCCCCTAAATGCCTTTGATCAAATTGCAAAAAAGAGTACCCATTCTTCTGAGTTGATGCTCACTGCCAGTGTGCACTGGCTTAGAGAACTGAGCTGAAGGCTGGATGTCAGCTCCACTTGTCCCTGGGCAGAGACCTCTGTGCAGTGCACAAGCCGACATAGCCTCCCCCCAGCTGTCCATTACTTGTCAACCATGGGTCACAAACTGACAACCTAACATCCAAATGTGGCCTATAGGCTTTGTTTGTTTTGGCCTGTGCAGTAAGTAGAAACATTTTCAATTCTTGGCCAGTAGTTTTGAATTAGAAAATTTTGCAGAATCATCTGAATTCCTCTGGAAAACTAGAAGACATGGCAACCTGGAGCTTCCATTCCTGCCTAATAATTGGCTGGGGCTAAGGGTCAGCTTCCCTGCTAGAGGAACGTGTGCTCTTCGGGCCACAGTTCCCCTACCTTCCTTTGTATTCATCTGGCATCTGTGAACATCGAGCTTTATAGTTTGGTATGACTCAATATAGTAATCACTTCTTCCATTTTTCTCAGCTGCCTGAGGCATTTTCTTTCCATGGTGATAGCAGAAATTCAAGGGAGAAAGCCCCACAATGCAAACAGATTTCAGCTCTGCCTACATTCCATCTGCAAACATCCACCTTGGCCAAGCCCAAAGTCCAGGGGGTAGAAAGTACCTTCCACCCACCTTGAAATCTTAACAGGAATGTTAATGCAGGCATATGAAGAATTGTGATCAATCATCTAATCCAGAGCCACAATTAGGGTTAGGCAGGTGAGGTGCAAAATTTAAGAGGTACCAACAATCTTGTAATAAAGATACACATTTTAATTCTTAATTTTTGAAAAGCAAAATTAATGTAAACATCCATAATAAACAAAATATACAAATATTAGATAATGACAGAATCTGACCACCCATCTGCATGGCTCACCTCATTCACTTCACCTGCCTCGTTGCCCGTTTGGGTCTTATCCCACTATCGATCCCATCTAAAACACTCCTCTGAGTGGCAGTTAATGAACTGCTCTTGCTTGTATCTTGAGTCTCTGCATTGGTGTGAATATTTGTATCGAAACATTAAGAATTCAAGTTTCTGGGAGTTTTATTGTATAATTAAGCTATCCGTAGAAAGGGTTTAAGGCAAGTAGTTTTTAACACAAAACATCTTTAATTTGTTAAAACTAAATTATGTAAAAATAACATATTCCCCTAGAAGCCTTTTAGAAAAGCTTGCATTTTTTTCTTAATGCAAACTGACTACATATTTATACTAGTCAACTCCTTATATTGTCCAAATCCTGAATTTCATCATCTGAGCAAGACCACTTTGGCATCAGATTTAAACAAGATATCAATGTCTACGAAATTCCCTATAGTTGGACTTGAGGGGTAGTAGCAGAGCTGATACAGCAAGAACTTTCCAGTCAACTTGAGGATGTTTCTATAAACTTTTTCAGCGTAACTGACCTCATTACACTCTGCGAAGGTATAACTACAGGTATCCCATTGCCTCTTGTGTCAGCCTGGCAAATGAGAAGCAGTCATATCACTCGTTAAATGTTTTATTACTTTCCAACTTGGACTTTGGGACGTGGGCTCCAGTCTGCCCATAGGATACTTGTGGATTGCCTCTCATGGAAGGAGTCATTGCATGCCATGCATACTGCCAGAGAGTTGTGCTACTCCTGGCTGCCTGGGTTCCATGAAGTCCATTCCCAGTGCAGGACAACCTCACGGCAACATATTGATGTTGCATGTTCAAGAATCTTAAAAGATTCTTGCTGAATTTCAAACCTAGAGGGGAGGACCCTGTGGTGGTATCAGTAAGGATAGCTGGGACATATTTAAGAAGGACTGAGATGAAGTAAGACCTGAAAGACAAGCGTCCACAATTTCTTCCTCTAAAAGGTAGAAAGGCATCTAACCATTTAAAAATACATTATTATGAACAAAACACAGAAAGATGTATATCTCTGTCAGTGTTCTAACTAAATAAAACAATATTAGCAGTATGAAAAATTTTTAAAGGGAGATAGTAACTGGAAGGGTCTAAAAGAACGTTGTTATTGATTCAGGATATATATTTTCAGTATACTATTCCATGTGATATGACTATTTTATTTTTGTGTACAATAACTTCATAGAGACTCTGCAGAAGTTATTCCTGAGTCCTATTTTTAACAATATCATTATATTTAATGAAATCATAAGTTAGTTTCTTATCCATAATTCTATCAGAGTTTTGGGGTGTGTGTGTGTGTGTGTGTGTGTGTGTGTGTGTGTATGTATCTGTGTGTGTGTCTTACTTCCCAAAATTGGAAAATGTACTGAGACAGGGGCTTCTATCATTGTGAATGATATTGAACAATGATATTGAATAATGATCAATATCTTTCAAAGCTATCATTTATTGAACATTAGCTATATACGAGATACTGTGCAATATATTTCATGTGAATTTATGCTTCTCTCCATTACAACCCAGTATACATTCGTATCCCTATTTTACAAATTAGAACACTTAAATTGAGAAAGGGTTAAATGACTTAGTTAAAAGCCTGCATCACTGATAGATGTCCAAATTAGGATTCCTGTTCACCTTCTTCTCCCCCAAAACTGAATCCCTATGGGGCACCCCTACTTTGGCATTCAGCCTTGAGACTGTTTCGGCTGCTGTGTAGTTTCCCTTCTTATCACACTGATAAACACTACATTCATGAAGGTCTGTCTTATAGCAGACTTTATTCCTAACATTTACACTTATCATTTCCTTTAATCCTCACGTGTTATATGTTATTGTTGTTCGCCATTCTACAGGTAAGAAAACTAAGGTTCTGAGAACTTAAGTGTGTTGCCTTCGTCAGACAGCTAGGGAATGGCCAAATCAAGGTTCAAACCCAGATCAGTCCAACTCTAGATGTCGTGCTCGTAACCCTTATGCAAAGCTATCTCCAGTCATGTCATGCTTCCTCTGTGATACGGTGGGAAACTCACTGAATTAATAGTCACAGATATCAGGTTTTTATCCCAGATGTGGCTATTGCCAAGTCCTGTTTCTTTATCTGTAAAACTGTGATTAATAGTCCCTGCCCTGCACAAGTCATATCATTGCTATGAGACTTCAGCCAGAAACAAGGACAGGTAAACTTGAACTGCAAGCTCTTGTAAAAGTACTGTCAGCAACTTGAGAGGCTGAGACTGCTGTAACGATTTGCTTTGTATCTCACATAAGCCTAGAAGAGTTCTTGACTCTGAAGCATATCAGGACTCAGCTGGAAAGCAAATACACATAAACTGTGCTGGTAAAAGAAAAGTGAAGGGCATTTCTTGGAAATGGGAAAAGGCTCCTCCTCTTTCTCTTCCTGCCCCTACTTAGGGGCAGTCCCAGCCCAAAATGTAATTAAGAACAGTTTGAATACTCAAGATTTTATCTTTTCTCATTAGTATGTTTTCCATTATTTGTATTTCTATTATTTGTTCAGTTCTATTTTCCCCTAATTTGTTGCTTCTTGGAGTCAACAGTGAGTAGGAAATGCCAATGGTTGATGATTCCTCAAATAGCCCTGAAGATTTAATGCAAAGTTCTGATGCTCTAAATATGTGTGGTAATGAGATGACTGCTTTCCTCTTGCCTTCAGAATGGTTTTCAGCAGTCCTGGTCTCAGCTCTCTTGAACCTGCAGGGCAGGCAGTGGCAATGCTCTTGTCAAGGAGCCAGAGTCTCAGATTCTACAATCTTGATGATAATAGATTTTGCCTTTCTTTTTCCAAAGCACTTCATTTAAAGATTTGGGAACATGTAAATAAATTTCTGGCTTTCCTTTTCTAAGCTCCCTCCTCCTACCTCCTTAGTCCCAATCTGAGTTTATTTCCATCATAGAAAAAAGAATGTAGAAAACTAAAGCCCCATCACACCTATTTCAGGCACATCTCACCTATTTGACAATTATTTCTTGAGGACCTACGTACACAGGCACTCTGCTAGGTACCAGGGGAGTGGTTGGCACTGGAGACATGGTTGGCTGTTTTCTGCCATTGAGAAGCTTAAACTTTCCATTTCTATATTGTTTAGAGGCTATGATTATCTTCCTGATAATCTACATGCTATTTTTATATTTCTCTCCATCAATATTTTTGTATCTCTCTCCTGATTCATCAAGTTATCCCCAGAATAGAGGCTTTTAGGGAAATTCCACAGAAACCTGAATTTCCTGATCTCTTTTAATTGAACACAAACTCTAAATTCTGGATTTACTCTCTCTGTGTCTATACAAACCAGTCTATGGCCATTTTCCCATCCTGGCCTGTGTCATGCAGCCAGGCTGACTCACCTTTCCTTGCAATAAATCAACTCTTTAAAAACCATCTCCACAGTAGAACACATCTGAGTATCAGCTCTCTGACAATAGAATATAATTTGATAGCAGAAGGCTCTAAACAAATTCCTTTGGACAAGAGATATATATATTATATAACTCACACCCAAAGATGTTTAAGTCAAATCAATGTGGCCATGGCGTTTAACTCACCAAGAGAGAAGGGTTACAATTGATTACTTAAAAGCCTTCCTATCTTTTACCTTATGGATATGGGCATATCAAGACTGAATATATCTCTTTAGCTATGACCACCTTGAAATGGATAACCAGCATTTTCCCCTAAAATTCCAGATTTTTATTCCAAAGCATCTCCAGATTTGTTGCTCATTCCTGCATTGCCAGCAAGCTAGAAGCCACTGTTCGGTAATGTTTCAGTTGAGAATGCATGGGCCTTGAGGGTTAGTTTGCCCTCAATCACAGTGGGCAGGAGTGGCACTGAGATGAGAATCTCTATGTTCAGAGTTCTAGTCCAGAATTTCTCTTATACTAACCTGCCTCCATAGGGCATATGTACTTTACAAATCTTTATTTTTAACTTTAATATCTGGAGTATATGTGCAGAACGTGCAGGTTTGTTACACAGGTATACATGTGCCATGGTGGTTTGCTGCACCCATAAACCCATCATGTAGGTTTTAAGCCCTGCATGCATTAGGTATTTGTCCTAATGCTCTCCTTCCCCTTGCCTCCGACCCCACAACAGGCCCCAGTGTGTGATATTCCCCTCCCTGTATCCATGTGTTCTCATTGCTCAACTCTCACTTATGAGTGAGAACATGCGGTGTTTGGTTTTCTGTTGCTGTGTTAGTTTCTTCAGAATGATGGCTTCCAGTTTCATCCATGTCCCTGCAAAAGGCGTGAACTCATTCTTTTATATGGCTGGATACAAGTCTTTTCAAAATAAATTTATATTTGGAAAGCAGTATGTAGAGTCCTAGGGGAAAAGTATCATTTCAAACTGATAGTAGTTAAGTATTCTGAACATGTTAATTAATGTTTTATTCTCCAGATATGTAGTTAGATTTCCAATAGTATTAGGGTCAATATTGTGTCATTTTGCATAAATTGCAAACACATTACAATTTGTGTTGTTATTACTAATAGGCGGATAAACACCTATGCTTATTTCCATGATAGGGAGAATATAGGCAAGTGTAGAAATTTTCGGTGAATTGTTCAAGGATGCCTAACTAGTATGTATGATGTGGGGCAGTATTTTCAATGAAGATGTGCACATTTGCTGGGTCTATAGATGTAGATAAAATTATTTTGAGGATGTTTATCTGATCTTGTACTTGGCTAATCTAGCCTTGAAAAAGATCAATCTATATATTATGATCACTTCTGCTTACTTCTGCTTGAACCTGACACACATTGTTCATAAAATGTCATCTTTCATATTCCAAATGAAATGCATTTTTTCCCTTTCTCTATGCCTTAAATTATTTATGTCCTTATTTTCCTTATTTTAATATTATTTTTTTCTGAATATTCTCTCAGGTATTTTCAACTTGAAAAGGAGTATATAAACACTAAAAATAACTTCAAACATTTCAGCAATATCTAAAATGAAATGTAAATGTCCCCTCTACTAATGTCTTCCTCTCATTTTCACATCTTCAAATGTTTCTCACAAATTTAACAATCTACACTGGAAACTGCTTGATCAAGAAAAAATGTGTGGAGGGAGAAGATCCCAATTCAAACTTTGATTTTCCTACCATAACGTTAAGACAGTAATTAGATATCTTAGGAATCTCCTTTTTCAGTTGTGACATTGATTAGTAGTTTCTCATCTACTTATATTCCAGCACTGTTGTGATGATCACATAAAATAGGGTATATAAAAGTGGTGAGGAAGTTAGAAAGGCCATACCAATTTAAGTTACTGCATTCGTTATGTGAAAAGCATTCTACTCAGCTCAGGTACCCCTTTTGGCCTGTATAGTTTTGGCCTTTGTAGTGCTTAGTATCATTTCCATAAACTGAGCTAATTTACGTGTTTATATGTTAACAATCACTTTTAATTAACCAGAAATAATTTCTCACTTATGTAAATTCTATAATAGGCTGGGCATGGTGGTTCATGCCTATAATCCCAGTGCTTTGGGTGATCGAAGTGGGAAAGTCGCTTGAGGCCAGGAGTTCAAGACTATCCTTGGCAACATAGTAAGATCCTGGCTATACAAAAAATTTAAAAATTAGCTGAGCACGGTGGCATGTGCCTGTAGTACCAGCTCAGCTACTCAGGAGACTGAGGTGGAAGAAATGATTGAGCCCAGGAAGTCAAGGCTGCAGTTAGCTGTGATTACACTACTACATTCCAGCCTGGGCACCAGAGTAAGACTCTCCTGTATCGGGGGAAAAAAAGGAAAAAAAAAAAAAAAACCATAATATTGCCTTTAATACCTCTCTAATGTTCCTTATATCATCTTATGATATTTTTATCTGTTGTGAAGTCAAATATGTCTCTGGCTCAATCCCTCAGCAGTAACCAACGTTCCTTTTCAAAGAAGACATGCTTATCAAATATTTACGTTTTAAATGAATTAATAAATAAACAAATGAGTGAGTTATAGAAATATTTCAAAGTCATTGTGAACTTTCATTCTCAGTGCTTAGATAACAAGTCTTACCAAGAGATACAGAAGTGTCCATACATCCTCACCCCTCCTCTGTGGTTGCCCCACTGCTGTTAGAACAGTCCCAAACATGAGACATCAATGCATAGCATCGACTGACGGCTTCCCCAGGGCTTTCTGCCTCTGTGACCCGGCCCAAATTCTCACACAGGATATATTGAGTGATTTCTGCTGAGTTCAACCTGTATCTGCCTGATCCATTTGCTAGTGGAGTCCTTTGGACCTTCCAGAACAGTGGCCTGTCTCTACCCACTGAGTCATTCTAATGCAGCACTAAGGCAAGAACATGCAGCTTATCCATTTGTATCACTGACTTTCAAAGCTGCCTGAACAAATGGTTCTGGCTGGATTTATTTCAAAGCATTGACTACGGCAGGCAGAAAGCTTCCTGCCAGGCAGTTATATTTACCACACAAATTTGTCAGCTTAACCAAACATTTCAGTGTGTTAGGAGCAGGAATTTGAATTGATTGATCTAAAGGGCTCAAACACTATGAAAGAGATGAAGGTGCATCAGCTGACATAACAGTGTCTGCACGAGTCCAAAATGATCACTAAATAAATGTTACTTTTCAGAAAGACTGTGCTGTTATCTTATCTCCCTCCCATACTGGGTTTGCAAAAGCAATTGGAGTTTCATAAGTGTTGGAATGTTTAGGCTAAAACACCATGGTGATGATAGCAATTTTGAGGTGCCCTGATATGTTTAAATTATATCGCAAAAATACTATTATAAACTCTGAGCAAAATTGTGGGACACAGGATCTCTGAATTCTTACTACAGCCTTCACATCACCTCCATTTATATGTACCTGTGCTCAACTTCCTTTTCAGTCAAATAGGAATTACTCATTTTCATCATATTGCTGGCACATTCTCTTCATAATCCAACCTTAGGCTTGCAATAAAAATCTTCACAACCCAAATGCCATGAGAGTACCTGTGGTTAAGCCTAGAAAATATTAACTGATCACTCAAGAATATATATAACAATTTTCAGTATACTGGAAGAATATCACTAGTTTTTTTCCAGTATTTTTTGGAGATGAAATAATATTGTTTGTAATTATCTTAACTATTACCAGCTTTATGTAATTTGTCATTTTACTATATTCTACATATGTATGCTAGTCTGACTTATTTTATTCTGTCACTAGTCACTTGGGGAAAAATTATAGTAGTAAGACAATTTTCTGAACATTTAAGATCACATTCAGGCAAGAAACAACATATTTTGCATATGGGTCTAAGGAATACCCTCAGAGAAGGGTAGGGAAATATTTGAGAAAGGTCTCATGGTTCTGCAAGGATCTTGGAATCTACAAGGCAGATTAATAGCCCAATTATTTCCAAAAAACTATTGCCAAATTTGATACAGCTGATTATTTAAGAAGCATTTTTTAAAAGCCACACTATTTAAATTAATTGAATAACAATATAAATGGAGCAAATGGAGTTAATTTGTTCCTCAGTCTCTTACAAGGCTATTGTGGTAAATTCATTATAGAGAAGAGTTGTATAAATATTCTAATTTCAATTTCTCTAAGTCATAACTGAATGCCAGCTTAAGTTACATCTGTATGTTTTAAATATTTTTTTAAGGTAATAAACATTTTAAGAGTAGGTTTAGGTTCACAGCACAGTTGAGCGGAAACTACAGAGTTCCCATAACATTCCCTATTTTCATACATGCACATCCTTCCTCACTATGACCATCCCATGCCTCAGTGGTGCATTTGTGATAATCAATAAACCTATATTGAGGCATGGTTAGAGAATGATGTCCATAATTTACACTAGGTTTCTTGGTGTTGTATATTTGTGTTACATGGGTTTTGGCAAAGATATAAGGACAAGTATTCATTATTATAGCGTCATGCATAGTAGTTTCATTGTCTAAAGAATCATTTGTGCTCTGCCTATTCATCCCTTCCTGCATGCTGTGCCCTGGCAACCACTCATCTTTTTACTCTCTCCATAATTTTACCTTTTTCAGAGTACCATATAGTTCAAATCATATAGTACGTAGCCTTTTAAGATTGACTTCTTTCACTTAGTAATATGCATTTAAGTTTCCATATGAGCTTAGTAGACCTTTTTTTTTTTTTGCACCAAATAATTTTCTACTGTCAAGCTTTACCGGTTGATTTACCTATTGAGGGGCATCTTGTTTCCAATTTTTGTTTCCAATTTTTGGCAATTGTGAATACAGTTTCTATAAACAACTATGTGTAGATTTTTGTGGACATGCATTGTCAAGTTGGGTAAATGTCAAACAGCATAATTCCTAGATCATACGTGAAGAGTATGTTTGGTTTTGTAAAAATCTGCCAAACTGTACACCAAAGTGGTTGCACAATTTTGCATTCCCACCAACAATGAATGAGTTCCCGTTGCTCCACAACCTGGCAAGCATTTGATATTGTCAATGTTTGGGATTGCGGCCATTCCAATAGGTATGTAGTGGTACCACATTTTTTTGTTTTTATTTTTAATTCTCTAGTAACATATGATATTGAATACATGTTATTAATGTATACTTGCTTGCCATCTGTATGTTTACCTTCTGTGATAAGGTGTCTGTTTATGTCTGTTGCCCATTTTAAAAATCAGGTTGCTTGTTTTCTTGTAGTTTTTAAAATATTTTTGCATATTTGGGCTATTATTTTTTTTTTAAATCAGTTGTATCTCTTACAAATGTTTTCTCCCAGTCTGTAACTTGTCTTATAATTCTCTAACCTTGTCTTTCACAGAACAGAGGTTTTTAATTTTAATGAAGTCCAACTTATCAATTATCTCTTTCATGGATTTTGCCTTTAGTGTTGTATCTAAAAAATCATCACTACACCCAAAGTTATCTAGTTTTCTCCTGTGTTGTCTTCCAGGAGTTTTATAATTTAGCATTTTAAATTTAGATCTATGATCTATTTTGAGTTAATTCTTGGAAAGAGTGTATGGTCTGTGTCTAGACTGTTTTTGTTTTTGTTTTTGTTTTTTTGTTTTTTTGGGGTTTTTTTTTGTTTTTTTTTTACATGTAGATACCCAGTTGTTTCAGTATCATTTGTTGAAAAGACTGTCTTTGCTCCATTTTATTGCCTTTGCTAATTTGTCAATAATCAATTGACTACATTTATTAACTATATTTGGAAATGCTTTCTATTTCTGAGCTTCCTATCCTGTTGCATTGATCTATTTATTTATTCTTTTACCAATACCATAATGTCTTGATTACTATAGCCTTATTTAGTTATAGATTTATTGTAGTAAATCTTGAAATTGAACAGTGTCAGTCCTCCAACTTTGTTCTTACTCTTCAATATTGGGTTTGCTATTCTGGGTCTTTCGCCTTTCCATATAAACTTCAGAATAAGTTTGTTGATAGCCACAAAATAAGTTACTGGAATTTTGATTCTGATTCTCATGGACTCTATAGATCAAGTTGGGGAGAACTGACATCTTCACACAGTCAGTCATATCCATGACCATGACATATTTCTCAATTTATTTAGTTTTTCTTTAATATCCTTCATCAGATTTTAACTATATTTTCATGCTTAATGGATTAAAATTTGTAAACATGTTTTAATTAAGAAGAAATATTTTTCACCGTAAGGCTTAAATTTGATTTTACAATGACCAAAGTTAGAATGGACTTCAGTGAAACAGGCAGGTACACTTTTTCCCGTTGAGTTCAGTTTGTCAATAGCAAGGCAGAAAACAGCCATATTGCTTTGAATCTCTTGCAACTTCAATGCCTTAGGATTGATGTAAATACTTAATTATTTCTGAGTACAGCAGATAATTTTCTCAACACTAGAGTAGACTATTTCCTGAAACTTTGATAGAAAGAACAATCAAATGGTGAAGATATGTAAAAGGATATGTTGTTCAAATCAGAAGGTTTGCTATTTCAATAAAATTGAAAAAAATGTAATATTTATGATCATTTATGATCTTTATGGAATCTTAATGACCTATCATTTGGTGGTTTCTAGCCATTAGTTCATACATTCATTCATTAGAAGTGTATTGAAAACTCACAAAATCCAATCAATATAGTAGATTATAACTTTGCTGGAAAAATAAGCTTTTGTAAATAATTGCAATATGAGGAAACTGAAAGTAGAGCAATTGATATTTCAAAAACAAGTGACAGTTTTAGCTAGTCCTTAAAATATTAGTAGAATTTTTTTCAACAGATCAAAGGAACTAAAGAGATGCAAGAGAAGAGTGTTTTTGACAAATATTTGTAGAACATCTGCTAAATACCATCCACATAATTAATATTAATAAGTCCATTATCTCCTGCATTTTATAGACATATTATCATTTGATCACATATCTCAGAATTAAATATTGTCAATGTGATTTTAAGAGAAGAGCATAAAGTATGTGTGAGCAGAGGAAGGCTATCTCACTCCACTGTGGGTTTTCAGGAAGGACCATGAGAAATTAGTGTCCAGGGCAAGATCTGTGGGAATAGCAAGAACAAAGGCTAGGAGGTATAGAGAGTACCTTGTGCTCCACGTGCGAAGAACTCAATAGAATGTGAAAGGGGTAAATGATAGAAAACGAGGTTGAAGAGGCAAGCAAGAACACACCCAGAGAGCCTTGCGAACTACCTTAAGAACAACAAGATGCCATGGGTAGTTATTATCAAGGAAGTAATATGTTCAGATGAGCGTTTTGCATGACTGTGCCTGCTTTTGCACAGATTGGGAGAGGAGGCAATATTAGAAGCTGGAATACCAATAAGGCTATTGCATTGATTCAAGATACCATAATTTCCTGAATTAGAACAATGGTATGGAAAATGGAGTGTAGCAGGAAAGCACACACACAAAAATGTAATGGTATATGCTCTGGTGTGAGGAAGCTTGCTTTATTTCTTTGTCAAATCAGCTTGTTCTTTTTTCATATTGTCCTTTCTTTTTAAATTATAATTTTTATTTCTTCTATCCTTTTATTACTTTGTATGATTTATTTTATAGCATCTTTTAGTTTTTTAATAATCTGCATTTTTGTGGTAGTAATCTATAAAAATAGATAATCTATCAAAAATAGATTTGGTAATCTATCCAAAAATGTATTCAATACTTGTAACCTGTAATTATTTATAATATGGATCTGTGAATAGTGTAAGTTGGAAATTTGTATTTGGATATGGAGAGAAGCCTAAAGTGGGGAAATTATCCTTGTAAAGCAGAAAAAAATAGCTTTTAATAATTAAATCTATATTTTCAAAAGATAATTTCGAAGGGTGGTTAAGACACAGGTTGATATTAGGATACGGGAGACAGGATAAGAAGTGAGGAAATATTTCAAAACTCTAGGAATCAGCAGTTGATGACCTAAACTGGGGCAGGGACAATGAAAATGGAGACATGGAAACACATCAGAGACAGAAAGAACAGGACTTGGTGGCCATAGGCATTTAGGGTAAAGAAGGATGTAAATTTAAAGATAACTCACTTGAGTGAAAGATGAGGAGGTGATATACTCAGCTGGACAACACTGAAGAATGAGAGACATGTTGTCAGAAGGGGGCGGGAATGAGTTCATTTGTGGATACTCTGCTTGAAGTGGCTCAAGGACATTTCTCAAAAGAAGACATTCATACAGCCAACAGACACATGAAAAAATGCTCATCATCACTGGCCATCAGAGAAATGCAAATCAAAACCACAATGAGATACCATCTCACACCAGTTAGAATGGCGATCATTCAAAAGTCAGGAAACAACAGGTGCTGGAGAGGATGTGGAGAAATAGGAACACTTTTACACTGTTGGTGGGATTGTAAACTAGTTCAACCATTATGGAAAACAGTATGGCGATTCCTCAAGGATCTAGAACTAGATGTACCATATGACCCAGCCATCCCATTACTGGGTATATACCCAAAGGATTATAAATCATGCTGCTATAAAGACACATGCACACGTATGTTTATTGTGGCACTATTCACAATAGCAAAGACTTGGAATCAACCCAAATGTCCATTAGTGACAGACTGGATTAAGAAAATGTGTTACATATACACCATGGAATACTATGCAGCTATAAAAAAGGATGAGTTTGTGTCCTTTGTAGGGACATGGATGCAGCTGGAAACCATCATTCTTAGCAAACTATCACAAGAACAGAAAACCAAACACCGCATGTTCTCACTCATAGGTGGGTACTGAACAATGAGATCACTTGGACTTGGGAAGGGGAACATCACACACTGGGGCCTATCATGGGTAGGAGGGAGTGGGGAGGGATTGCATTGGGAGTTATACCTGATGTAAATGACGAGTTGATGGGTGCTGATGAGTTGATGGGTGCAGCACAGCAACATGGCACAAGTATACATATGTAACAAACCTGCACGTTATGCACATGTACCCTAGAACTTAAAGTATAATAATAATAATAAAAAAAAAAAAGAAAAAGAAAGTGGTTGAAGCTAGAAGTAAGGATTAGAGCAAGCTTGTGCAACCCACAGCCTGTGGGCCATATGTGTTCCAGGATGGCTTTGAATGTGACCCAACACAAATTCATAAACGTTCTTAAAACACTGAATTTTTTTTTTTTTTTTTTTTTTTTTTTTTTTTTTTTTTTTTTTTTTTTAGCTCATCAGCTATCATTAGTGTTAGTGTATTTTATGTGTGGCCCAAAACAGTTCTTCCAATGTGGCCAAGGAAAGCCAAACGACTGGACACCCCTGATTTAGAGGTCATCAGTTTGGTTTAGTTTTTGTGAATAAATAACATTTCTGGGGGGGCGGGGGAGGGCGGGCAGAAACTACAATTGTTAATGAGTCAAGAATGGAATAGTGTGAATAAAAGACTAAAAACAGAGTTTTAAATGAGTTCAGTTGGCTGGATTTGCGCTGATAAAACATGAGGAAGTAACTAGGTAGAAGCTGGTGTGCTTTTCAGAGTATTCATGTTTGAGCCATTCCTAGAAAATTGTTCATGTTAACCCAAATTTGTAAGTGATGGAAGACTACTTAAACCAACTAATTTACTAGCTATGTGCTCTTGGATGAGTTATTGAACCCTCTAAACTCAGGCATATACATTTCTGATTCAGGGGCTACATTTGTATGTCTGTTATGTGGATATATTGTGTGATGCTGAGGTTTGGGCTTCAGTGGAAGCTGTCACCCAAATAATGAATGTTGTATTCAGTAAGTAGTTTTTCAGCCTTTGCTCCCCTCCTTCCTTCCCCACTTTTTGAATCCCCAGTGTCTATCGTTCCCAAACTTAAGTATATTTAACTTTTAAATATAGAAAATAAAATTTTGTCTATAATTTTATCAAGCACTAGATGCAATTTTTTAAATCATCACACTCACATGGGAGGCACACAATAAATAATATTTATTCATAATGGTTCCAATGATAAAATGACTGCCAAGCAGACTAAGATATATCTGTTGTTTTTGCTATGCATCTGGTTTACAAAATAAATCAATATACTATTCGAAGATTTTCATGGGATACTAGTATGTTTTCAGAGACTGCTGGTTGAGCACTGAGTGACAGAAAGTTTAGCTGGGGGAATTAGGCAGTGATTCTGAATCATAATTGTAGCTCTGAACCTTCTTTGAAACTTTGATTTTTATGTGAATACATACTTGAGCCCTACTGACTTCATGCTAGATACTGAAATTACCAGAAAACAACAGCAAAATGAAAAGGTACAGTTTCTACTAACATGGACTTTAAGTAGGCTTGGAAATACACGCACACACACAATATAGCTACTCAAAATTTCCCTGGAGCTTGAAATTTCCCTAGGTTCCAAATCTATAGATTTTAAAAATATTTCTAGTTTTTGTGTATACCACAAACCTTGTAGTGTTAGAGAATGACAGATTAAGGAGGGAAAACTTTTATCAAGTGAATATCCCTGAGGCTTTTTCCTGTAATTAAAATTTTTTAACATTTGTAATAAATTACATAAATCACTACACATTACATTGCCAGCAGAAATCAGTTTAGACTTTTACAGCTTTCAATTTCTGGGTCTGTCACTCATTTCTTTTAATGTCTACATTTTTAATGTTGCTTTAGGCCTACTGTCTCTACTGTACTAATTGGCATACTTTCTTTTTCTTTTTATTCTACCCATTTGAGAAACTCATTTATTTGTCTTCAATCATCTTTAAAAAATTGACCATGGTTCATCACAGTTTATTACCCAGTGACTCCAAAATCAAGATGACATATTCGATATGAATGTGATCATGTTCAGCCACCATTGCACAATATTCATAGAGGATCAAAGTGTACTCAACATTATGATAGTTCCTTGTACTCTTTACTGACTTCGTTAGCAAACTGAGCCTTGTAATTTGGCTTCCTTTCCCTCTTTAATCCCTCCAACATGGTTACTCTTGTAAAACATGTCAAATTTCCTTTCTGTGAACTCCAAGGGATTGTTCAAAATCAAGAACTTGTTGATGGATTGATATTTAAAGTAAGTAAATAACAGGCTTAAAATATTTTTGCCATGCAGTGATATTATTTTATATTTATATTTTTGTAGTAAGACTAAAAGTAAGTCACGCTGAATTTTGACGTCTCTTTAGAGGGCCATGCAATTTCATTGCTTCCTATAATCAGGACCAGTAGTACCCATAAACACATGCTTATGTTAATTGAGGGAACTTAAAGATTTTTTAAAAGTCTATGATACAGCATTACTAAATATTTGAAATTCTATGTTGTGTGCTAAGAAGTTATTTCTAAAGGAAGGCCTGGTGTGAAAAATATTTTCTAGGAGAATGATATTAAATTGATACATAAATATATATTATGTATACATTACCAAGTGAGCACATGTTTCTTTAATGATAAATGATACTTCTAAAGCAGAAAGCAAGACTGTGAAGCAAAGACCTGCAAATGGAGTGCAATTTAGTGAACAAAAGAGGGATGCGACTGCCTGAACATGCACAGCAGTCTGAAGTAGTCAGGTCTGGGGCACACTGAGCATATGTCCTGGGAAATAGTGAAGCATGATGAAGGTGGAGGGCATTTTTGAGTGAGAAGGTGTTGTGGAGGCCAGGTTAAAGGGAAAGTATGGAAATGCACAGGGAAAAGTACTCTCAATTCTTAACCGTTTGGCCCAAGGTAAACACTTGTTGCAAAGAGAATTCTAACACTTCCAGGAATGTTTTAAACAATGATATTTTTGCTTTGGAGCAGTTACTTATATTATCTTGTATACACTGTTCAATATTGAAAGCTATTTCTGATTTTTTTTTTTTTTTTTTTACAAACTCTCCGAGCATGATCAAGTGTATTATAATCTTAGCCTACGTAAGAATTGGTAAGTTCACAAAACATTTTATTTAGTGTTTACCTTACACAAGGCTTGGGAGATTTTTTAAAGGTGCATAAAGACAATTCCTAACCTTAAAACATTCATATTATAATCACTAGACTTTAATGAATAGAGACAGCCTTGTAAGTAAATAATTCTCTTGATATGATATGGTAAGTACAATTAGAGACAGGCATATTCAGAGGCTACAGAGCATAGACAGAATAAATAGCCATTTTCATCAACAGTAAATTTCACTCTGTTCTTTTTAGGAGCTCACCTAAGGAGACTTGGAAAGAAGGAAAAAACTGTGTTTTAATCCATTATGATTGTAATTTAATTCAGAAAAATGCTCCTTCCAAAAAGGGAAATTCTGAAATCGTTTACCAACGTTATAGTTCAGAAAAATACATTTAATGATGTTGAATCTAAAGACCAACTTTTAAAATTATCCACTGGTATTTGTTAATAAAAAAACATGAAATGATATAAATTCCAAAAGAAAAGATAAGGCATTTTTATGAATTCATCCATGAGGGAGCCTGAGAGAAACTTTGTGATTGTGACTTTTTTAATCTCAATTTTTCTTTTTTAAAGAATCATGGATTAGGGCTGTAGTTGGGTTTATTGCCATGTAAGTCAATAGATCATAATTGATTTAGTAGTGTTTGAGGGACTGTGGGTACTATTTTCTAGTTTAAAAAAGTCTCTTTAACCTTCTGTCATAGGATCTGAAATCACCAAAGATTTATTAAATCATTATATGTTTGTTTGATTAAATTGAGATTTTTAGGTCTTTCCGGAAGGCCCTACTTAAAATATTCTTAGAATTTCTACTAGTTTCCTATTACTGCTGTTAAAAAAAAAAAAAAAAAAAAAACCACAAATGTAGTGGCTGAAACAATGTAAATGTATTATTTCACAGTTCCAGAGGCCAGAAGTTGGAAATCAGTTTCAACTAGTGGAAATCAGCATGTTGGCAAGGCTGTACTCTTCTAGATGCTCTAGGGAAAAATCTATTTCTTGCTTTTTCCAGTTTCCAGAGGCTGCCTAAATTCCTTGGCTAATGGCTATTATGCTATCTTCCAGGCCAACAGCCTATAGCATCTTCTTTCCTTTCTGACCCTTGCTTCTGTTCCTACTTCTTCACTCTCTGATCTTACCCTCCTGCATCTCTCTTTTGTCTTTACATTGGGGCCACCCAGATAATCCAGGATAATCTACTCATGTCAAGATCCTTAACTTCACATCTACAAAGTTCCTTTCCCCAGGTAAGGTAATATATGT
Source organism: Theropithecus gelada (assembly GCF_003255815.1). Lineage (NCBI taxonomy): Eukaryota > Metazoa > Chordata > Mammalia > Primates > Cercopithecidae > Theropithecus > Theropithecus gelada. The sequence goes on along the minus strand of NC_037686.1, from coordinate 40,985,252 downwards.
GCAGGTTCCAGGGCCAAGGTGAGGATATCTTTTGAGGGCCATTATTCAGGCTATCATGAAAGGTAATACTTTAAATGTTGCTGTGATCCATAAATATCATCTTAAAGAAGACTGTAAGGACAAGGTTCTTGAAGAAACAGACTAAGTACTAGAAGTCAAGGCTAGATTGAGAAAATGGACTAGAAAGGATGTGCTTGAATTTTTTTTTTTTTTCTTAAAAGGAACACTACCACAAAAGGGTAAAAGGAAGACTCCTCCTCCTCCAAACTATACTGTATAATTTTTTCAAGCACAAAGTTCTAAGCAACGAGAAGGTCAAAATTTTATCCACGTTTCTTTAGCTGATGCTGTTGTCATGCACCTTGTATATTTAATATCCTCGCAAATGTGAATTCCAAAAACAGGTTTAAAACTATGGCCAGAGAAAAGTAATAATTTTTTTTCCTTTCCGCATTGCTTATTCTTCAGAAAGGTATTTGGTTGTTTGAATAAATGACTTTAGAATTTAGAGCTTAATTTTTTAAAAGTTATTCTGTAAAGGACACTGGAAATAAACTATCCCATATGCATACTTTTACTGAGAAAGCACAGTGTGTCATAAGTAATTTATATCTGGAGTCTAAGATCATATTTGGTGGCAAACCCAAACCTGGTACCCAGGTTTCCTGTCTTCCAAATGAGTTCTCTTTCCACTAGATCCATTAGCTCAATGATTTGCACTTGAGTTTAGATCTCAGTGCAATATACAAACTACCCAGGAGCATCTTCCGTTCATAAACCCATTAATGTGAGAGCCAGGAAACATTTTCTCAGTATGTTCAATAAACTCCACTGATATACTTGGCTCTGTGGGGAGCCATAAAGGAATATCGTGCTTATCTTCCAGAAGTGCTTCTCTCCATTGCTAAGAACTTGAAAATACCTGAGATAGACTGCTAGGAATTCTTCCCCAAAAATCCATAGATCATTTCCCATAGTAAACAAGCAATCCTGTCTAACCTTTTCCCCTTGCTATTTTGAAGTCAAGATTTACCCTGAAGCAAAGAGTTGTTTGAGCAGGGGGTTATTGCATGGTCATGAATAAAGAGACATTGCTTATAAACTCTGCCAACTTGAATGATTCGCTTTCCTAAAATGAGCAGCATAAGGAGAGTACTTATTTATTTATGCTTTATAATACCCAAGAGAACAAAAATAATTTTTGTACTGTTTTTGAATTGCTCAGGCATTCCATACACTTTTGATAGCTGGCTAATATCCTGAACAATCTCAATTTTTTTCTTTTTACCCCCCACCCCTAAATCCTACTTTGTCCATCTCTGCTGTGCAATGTCCCCCAGGAAACGGACACAGGCTCTTGGCACAGCTGGTTTCTGGTGGATTGCCCAATTGGAGGCACCAGCAGGAGAAAACAGACAGGACAGTGGAAGGCAAGGGTTCTTGGGGTTTTTCTCCATTCCCTATTGGCCTGTACCCTCCTTGAGTACAGCTATGTTAGGCAACACCTCTTCCATGGCTCCTACTGTTTGTGATCTCACGATGTTCCGGAATCACTATTTCTCCTTTTGCCCCTTCAGGCCTATCAGTGGTCATAACTTTCTCTGTTGCAAATCTCTGGGTGTATGCCTTAATCCAGCCCACTGATCTGTAACCAGTCTGTTTATTAAGCTTTGCCTTAATAAATTCGAACCACTTGAATTGAATTTTGCTTTGTAATAGGCTTAAGTCATTGACATGCACCTTTCCTGCTATGTAAGAGGAAACTCAACAGCGATTTGAACATCTTTGGAGCCCCTGTGCTCTGTTATCTGCCTGTTGTACTGCTCCCTCTGGTTGGCTCACCGTACAGTAATGGTGAGGCAGGGAAAGGTGCTCAGAAGCAGCAGGCTTAAATTCCTCTGAAATGAGTTGACACACTTCCTTTTCCTAGTCCAGGATCCCACGTTTCTGTGGGTCTTAATCTCTGGTAAGTGGAATAGCCCAGAAAATGTGGATAAGAAACCTCACAATTTATTACTTTGGCTGTTTAGAGATGTGTTAGCAGTCCTGGCTTTGTTTTAACCATTTTGTATATAAATCCTATTATTTTACTTTATGGCCTCATCCCTTTTCATGGAGCAAATCCAACCCAAACTTCTCTGTAGACCTTCTGCCAAGGTAGAGTTAACTGAGTATGGTTGGCCCTGCCTAGTAATACCATTCATTTGTTTTGCAGGTGGCTTTCTTAATGACAATGTAATTACTCAAATGTCAAAAGTTCTCTGCCAGGGCAACCAAGTGTGTAATATGTACTGTATAGTTTTGACAAAGACCTTGAATTCAACTGGGTCATTTTATTTCTGTATTCTTGGTAATAATGCTCATGCTAACAGCAATTTACACCATTCTAAGACTTTGCCTTTTGAAATTTTTCTTTACTGTTCCATGTCTCTCTTTTTACAATGTCTGACTGTGTCTTCAGGTTCTGAATCTATCCTTTCTTCTAGATTTACCACCTTAATTTTCTGTTGCTTTCTCCTCTTTGGATATATTAGATATCTCTCTAGATGAGCTTTCACATTCAATATGTTTACCTCCTGATAACTTCAAAAATATATTCAGTGCATTTATGTAGGGAAAATAAAGATGTAACCTTTATGTAACAACAGAAAATGAAATACAGGGACAGGATTTTCTGGCAATATAATTGAGAACATTTTCTATACTTTATGCAAGTAAAAATTTGATAATGTTGTATGGATAATGGATGATGCAATATATGCCTATGTAGTTATTTAATGCATCTAAACTTGAGGTTTTAGATCCATTAAAATAGACACATTTTATTTTGTTCATTGGTCATTACTTGAAATTTATCTGTTTGTAGTTGTTAGAGCCAACAGAATAAAGGGATCTTGAAAAGGTGGATATTATTCTTCTAGCATTTGTTAACCATCTACACTAGTCTAAGAATTAGACTAGATTTTGGTATTACAAAATTTAATAACACAAAGTTCCATCCTCCAGCTATCTCTGAGGAGTCAGAGATACGTAATGGATCACAAGACAGAGTTTACAGCATCTTGGTAGACGTTGCTAGGATAACAGAGGGAAAGAGTTAATAACTCTGAGGACGGCAAGCAGGAACATTTTCTACAAATAGTGAGGGTGTTGAAGGGTGAGTTGCAATGCATGAGGCAGGAACTAAAGAAAATGATTATATAGAGGAGAGCTCCTTGTGTGACAAGACATACAGACAGGAAGGGGGCTTGTCACAGGGCTTGGTGGTGGGTAGGTGCAGAGGGAGCAACTGTGTCCCTTTTTCAGCATCCCACCCTCTCTTGTTCTCTTGGTTCTATCCTTTCCCTCTGTTACTAGTTCAAGAAGCTCTGAGTCCCAACTCTAGCTATTGCCCTACATTTCCGTCTTCATATCACAGCACAGACCTCAAGATAATGTTTGGAATTTACCTCTTAACCATCCACTCATCAGCAATGGAAACTAGACTTAAACCAGTAAAATTATTCTGTAAATGTGGCTAATAAAGATTGCACTTACAGGAGCAGTGGAATCTTTTTAGTTCTCATGTGATTTAGCTAGGGATACCAGATAAATACAAAATAACTTCCATCTTAAATGGTAAATTTAAATTTAATTAGTAAAATCTAAATTTCTGATAAAATAGCTACTTTTTAGTGTAAGCAGTTTTTGTGATATACTAAAAATTATTTGCTGTTTATCTGAAATTCTAATTTAGTTAGGGGTCCTGTATTTTTCTGCATTAAATCTGGCAACCCTAAATTTCTCCTGTCAGATGAGACTGTGAACCTCTCACATTCTCTCTCTCATAGTTCTCCTGGTCTCACTTTTCCTCTTCCTCTAGTAGCCCATCTTTAGTTATTCTTGTTCTCTAGGGCTCTGCTCTTTGTTCATTTCTTTATGCCAACATGCTTTACCTAGACAATTTAATTCCCTTTCTTGGTTTTTACTACTATTCACATATGACTTCCAAATCTCTCCCACCATCCAAGATCTTGTCTTTGACTTCCAGACCTGTCTATCCAGTGCCTACTGGACATTTTCCTCTGGTTGTCCTATAGGCATCTGAAGCACCGCATAGCTGAAATGAACAAATAATCTTTGTCTCCAAACTGCCTCTCCCTGGAATTCCTCATTTTAACAAATAACACCACCATCAACCAAATTACCGAAGTAGAATCCTGGGTAACATCTCAGTGTCATTCTTTCCCCTCACTTCCATTGCCCATTGCCTCAATCAGCCAACAATGATTCTTTATAGTCCTCCTTTACAAAATGCTATAGATTCCCTAGAACCTACTTAGTTGAATTACTTGTCTCAACCAGATTAGCCTCTAATGCAATTTCCTTATGCCCCTGCCACCTCCCTGGTGTGTGTGTGTGTGTGTGTGTGTGTGTGTGTGTCTGTGTCTGTGTGTCTTTCTCATCAGTCATCTCCAACATTTCTAAAGCTTCAAATTTGAATATACTTCTTAATTGCTTAATGTTTTCATAAAGTATATATTGTCAGGATAGGCTGAAAAGTTTAAATTAGATGAATTATATTCTCCACAATCAGATCCCTGCCAGCCTTCCTAGCCTTATCTCTAAGGATTAAAGAAGACATATGACTGGTTTCATTGCTTCTTGCCTTGTATGTAGTAGGTTTTCAATAAGTATTTGTTGTATGAATGAGAGAATGATAGGGATCATTTTTACAGAGTGAAAGCTGTTTGCATTGTTGTCAGAGAAGAGAACAAAGTACAATGATAAGAGTTCTTACATTTGGAAGACTTGATTTGACACATATTTTAAAAATTACATAATAATTATGATTTTATGGAATTTCTGTATGAATGTCATACATAGAAATATTTAAATACATGTAAATCTTAAATTCTAGGAAGATATATATTTACGTAACTACTTAAATACACTGAATCTGTTTTACTATTAGGAATAGCCAATAAATATTGACATTCTGATTGTTTAAATGTTCTGAATAATTAATCATCATTTTTCTAACATTTAGAATACGTTAAAATACAATCCACACTGTAATTATATGTGGCATAATTAAACCTTTGTCATGTGTAAAGATAGTTCAGAAGACTGTAGCATTTAATTTATCTGTTATAATCATTTTAATTTATGAGAAAGTGGAGAAGCCTATTTTCAGATGATATGTATTTTTCAGTTTTCCAAAACTCAAAAAATCACAAAATATATAAAATGATTTCTAAGTATGTGTGTGTGTGTGAAGTCTCTGTAGAATTATTTCTATGTAGTTAGTAACAAGTGGAGCTTGGGGTATTATTAGCCAAAATTACAACGGCAGCACACCGCTGTGCAGAGAAAGATCAGGGCATTTCGTCTAAGCAGCATCTTTATAACTCTGGCTCCTAAAACTAATGTTGTGAAGCTTCAGTTCTTTTGAATTGAAACTCTGGGGAATAAGAGAGGGTCATAATTGTTAGCTAGGAATTGATGCTAAATGTGTTTATTCACTGATTTTTCCACCACTTTCTATAGTATGTAAATGAGATTTTTACTTAGAGAAAACATTCCGACTCTGAGACAGATGACAGCTGTTCAACCCCAGGGGGAGAAAAAAACCACAGCTTTTTCCTTGGCCTTTTCTTTTTCTTTAGTGCAGCTTCTAGAGCCTCATTGAATTTTCCCAGAATTCCCTGTGCAGGAGCTTTCAAATTCTGATTGATTAGTCATCATATCAGAGCTTACCACTTTGTAGCTCCCCTGCTACCAATTGAACATTATGAACAGGGCCCAGAAAATTAGCTTGCTCAGCACCATTGGGATTGTGGCCTGTTTAGCAATGGATGTGTAATTCCCTATGACTCTAGTTAGTAGAATTGGCATCAGAGTGGTATGAATAGACTGTCTTCAGAAAGGAGTCTGAACATCTTTTCCAAGTTTACAATATTGCCTTGAGATATAGGGAGAGACGCGTGCGACACACACACACACACACACATCTTCCCAGACCTCTTGGCAGAGGAGATTATAGACTGAAGTAGGGAATGAGAGAAGCAAGAAAAAGAAGCTCATTCTGGTGGGAGATGGGGGAGAGGTGGTTTTCGATGGCTAATTTTTCTATCTTTACCACCTTAAGCCTGTTACAGTCTGCAGTATCCCCTTGGAAATGACACTCTTGGATCTCTCTCTTGTGAAAACCTCCTTAGGCAGAGAGAAGTCAAGTTTTGCAGAAAGCTATCACCTGGCAATGATGATTGATCTTAGGTGTAATGTTTTGTTTCTCTTTTCTTATCCCTGGATCTCTTTCCTGCTTTGTAGTCTCCATACACAACAAACTTTAACATCACATTTAGGCATGAATTCCTCAAGTATCCTGTGCTCCCTGAGGGCATCAGAACACCACTGCCCCCTGTATCCTGATACTGAGCTCAAAAATTAACTCACAATAAGGTGATGATGGCTAATTTGAAGTTAATATGTTACCTCTCTCAAAATGATGTGGATTTAAAGCAGAGCTGTGAAGAGAAAGGCAATACATGAACAGGAAAGACACAAATCACCTCCATTGATCAAATATCCTGGTAGATGTCTGGAGACCAACCGCAGGGCAGAGTATGTATTTACATTTGCTTCAAATTCTAAACATAGGTTGGTCCCAGTGAGAGTAAACAAAAACACATTTATCATACTTACCAATTGAGTTATTATTTTAAAATATGCCTTCCACAAATAAGTTGCCTTGGGTGGATTTGTGTAACATGCCACTAATTAAAAATACCATGAAATAAGCATAAATAAGCTAAAATTGTATTAGCCTTAAATTGCTGCTCTATTTTAGAACAATATGGGAAAATAAGCTCCACAGCCTGCAAATCAGGAAGTAGATGTGTTAACAGCTGTTTTTAAAATATTTTTATGTTAAGAGAAATACACATGTACATGAAAATTTCTTGCCTTTTTTTTTTAGTCTCACTATAGGTTTTACTACATGTACATATCAAGATGGATATGTTTATGTAATAAATTATATCATATATTTACATATATGAATACATGTGTGCTAGGCCAAAAGCAATGTAAAACTCCAAAACTGAGGAAGTAAAGTCTGCCTTATCTACACTTTCCTCTTCTTTGCTGTGTTAGCACAAAGGTACTTCTCATTTGAGGGCACATGGTAGAGCAGCTGCCAACTCATCTTAATGGTACTTAATGATGCCATTGAAGAAAACACATACTATTTATTTGGTGCTCAGCATTTAGCTTTCTTGATATCCATCACTGCTTTACATTACCCTCAGAGACATATCACTGAATACAGTTTTGAGTGGTTCCATGCGATGCATGATTTTTATGTGGGTGCACTGAGCTGTGCAGTCTGTAGCCACTGCATTCCAAATGAAAGAAGTAATCATCTAGACACAGAGAAATGGGTTCACTGCCAACATGGAACAGGAAAGATTCAACATTCATGTTTTGATTGGCTACTTAGCCAGTGTTTTCCTGATAACACAATGCTAGAACCTAGTAGATATTCAATCAATGTTTGTTGAATGGGTAAATGAGTGATTGAATGGATGCATTAGATGTCTTCAGTTGGGTCTTTCTTTATCTAGATCTTTAATATAATGCAGTCTACAGAAGATGGGGTTACAGCAATGTATTTTTAAATTGACAAGTATTCATATTTAATAACTTGAGTTAAAGGAATGATAAAATTCTCAAATTTATACAAATGATAAAGTTTTTTAAACTTATACCTACTGTGAATTTTTAAATCACTTAATAAAGTGTTAATGTTTATTAAGTTGTCCTAAATAATACGATGCTCATTTTATAGATTTTTTCAAATTGCGGCATGTAAAAATACTGGTTACATAACTTGCCAACCCACTGGCCAAGTAAGTTTTTACTCTCCCTTTCTCATATTTCTGCTCCCTAATTAAAATGTTACATCCTTGCATCTTTCATTTCCAGAGCCCCAACTCTCTGCCTCCTTATTTCTGATAAAGACTAGCATGAGATTTCCTTTCTTCCCACATTTTGTGTTCCACACATTCACAGAGAGACAGGTCTTAGCACCTGAAGAGACCTTAGTGATCTGCAGACTGGCTTGCTTCTTGTGGTGAGAAAGGTATCATCTTTACTATGTTACAGAAGAAATTCCCAGGAGACTTGGAGTGTGTAGGATTCACAAGCTGCTGTGAATGGAGGCGAAGAGGATGCTAGACTTTCAGGACATCTTTTTCTTCTTTTCTTAACCAACACATTTTCATTTGAGGCTTATTTATCTTTCATTTCTATAGGAGTGATAAAACTGAATGTTTTATAATTTCATTCAGTAGATCAAAGAAGATTCATTGAATATTTTCTCCTAGGCTTAGTTTGGGCACACTCATGTCCTGCTGTATGTGTGGTGGAGGTGTGTGTGTTTAAATAACAGATGACCCTTTATAATGGGCACATAAGATAGATAATATATGGTTAGTGTATTAGTACTTTTTATGCCAATGCTTATTTTTAACTGAAAAATACCCTATATAATGAAGAATATATTATACATCTATGTAATACTGATTTTATTTTTATTTTTATGATAAAGCAAGAAACTGAGGTACTAAGCTGTGTTCAGTTAAGGACAGGCCAGATACAAATTTTCCTGCAGCTTGAAAATCTGGTCTACATATCCTAAGAAAGCATCTTCTAGTATTGTTCACATAGGTAGCATAATGTTCTGAAAGTCAAGATGCCTGGGTCTTTTATCTGGTGCTAGTATTGTTGGGTGGGAGATAGAGGCATGAAATAGGTCATCATTAAAGTCCATTCCAGCTTTAACAAGCTTTTAATGAAATGTTGATTGTCAAACAGAAAATGTGCATTTTGTTGGTTGAGGGAGCCACATTTGCATAAGGCTGCCCCAAACCACTCTGAATGTTAATAAATGCCAGAGGACTTGCAGCAAATCAAAACACAAGTGCTGCTAAAATGAATTTATATAAAAAAAGAATGATTGTTTTGCTTGAAAAGCCACAGGGTGGCCTGTAGAATCTAATGCAGGGAGGCTCTGAGAATATATGAGAATAAACAGTAACAGTGTTATCTGAGCCCACGTTGCAAGGAGAATCTAAATGATCCAATATGTTTCCCTGTCATTTTCCACTTGCAATGTAGACAGCTAATTTTTATTTTTCAGTTTTCATTTTAAAACAAAACCAAGAAATGATGACTGCAGTGTAAGACTGACTTTCCTGTTGGGAGGAAATTGCGCTGTGGGCATGATGTCTTTAACTTTAGCCTTTAAAAGGTATAATTGACTTGTAGTAATTTTAGGTTAAATTATATTGCGCTGTGAGTTAGGTCACATACAAAACACTCCAGATATTTATTATGGATATGTGAAAAGTTTGTTAGATTTTATTTCCAGAGGATTTCATTTAACAGAGTTCTACTCTATATTACACTCGATCTCCTGAACGATATTAGAAACAGAGGGTGGACCTTGTTTCTCTTTTGAATTTTCTGCTTCCTTCAAGCCATCGCTGTTGACCCTAAAGAAAAAAGTCCACTTTATATTAGGCTTCTTGGGCTACCACAACAAACATCACAAAGTTAGTAGCTTTCGATCACAGATAATTATTTTTTTTACAGTTCTGTAGGATAGAGATCCAAGATCAAGGTGCCGGCAAGGTTGGTCTTGGTGAAGGTTTTCTTCTTGGCTTGCAGATGGCTGCCTTCTCATTGTGTCTTCACAGGGAGGAGAGAGAGCTCTGGTGTTTCTTTCTTTTCTTATACGGACACCAATCCTGTTGAATTAGGACCCCACTCTTTTTTTTTAACTTTTATTTTAAGTTCAGGGATACTCATTCGGTTTGTTCCATAGGTAAACTTGTGTCATGGGGGTTTGTTGTACTGATTATTTCATCACAGCTATTAAGCCTGGTACCCATTAGTTGTTTTTCCTGATCCTCTCCCTCCTCCCACCTTCCACCCTCTGTTAGGCCCCAGTGTGTGTTTTCCCTTTGATGTGTCCATGTGTTCTCATCATTTATCTCCCACTTATAGGTGAGAACATGTGGTATTTGATTTTCTGTTCTTGTGTCAGTTTGCTAAGGATAATGGCTTCCAAATCCATCCATGTTCCTGCAAAGGATATGATCTCATTATTTTTATGGCTGCATAGTATTCTGTGTTATATATGTACCACCTTTTTTTATTATTATACTTTAAGTTCTAGGGTACATGTGCACAAGATTGAGGTTTGTTTATATATATCTATATCTATATCTATCTATCTATCTATCTATCTATCTATCTATCTATCTATCAGCCATGTTGGTGTGCTGCACCTGTTAACTCGACATTTACATTAGGTATGTCTCCTAATGCTATTCCTCCCCCCTCCCATGACCCCACAACAGGCCCCGGTGTGTGATATTCCCCACCCTGTGTCCAGGTGTTCTCTTTTTTCAATTCCCACCTATGAGTGAGAACATGCTGTGTTTGTTTTTCTGTCCTTCAGATAGTTTGCTCAGAATGGTAATTTCCAGCTTCATCCATGTCCCTACAAAGGACATGAACTCATCCTTTTTTATGGCTGCATAGTATTCCATGGTGTATATGTAACACATTTTCTTAATCCAGTCTATCATTGATGGACATTTGGGTTGGTTCCAAGTCTTTACTATTGTGAATAGTGCCACAATAAACATACGTGCGCATGTGTCTTTATAGCAACATGATTTATAATCCTTTGGGTATATACCCAGTAATGGGATGGCTGGGTCAAATGGTATTTCTAGTTCTAGATCTTTGAGGAATTACCACACTGTCTTCCACAATGGTTGAACTAGTTTACAATCCCACCAACAGTGTCAAAGTGTTCCTATTTCTCCACATCCTCTCCAGCACCTGTTGTTTCCTGACTTTTTAATGATGGCCATTCTAACTGGCGTGAGATGGTATCTCATTGTGGTTTTGATTTGCATTTCTCTGATGGCGAGTGATGATGAGCACTTTTTCATGTGTCTGTTGGCTGTATAACTGTCTTTTTTGAGAAGTGTCTGTTCATATCCTTGCCCACTTTTTGATGGGGTTGTTTGATTTTTTCTTGTCAATTTGTTTAAGTTATTTGTAGATTCTGGATATTAGCCCTTTCTCAGATGGGTAGATTGTAAAAATGTTCTCTCTTTCTGTAGTTTGCCTGTTCACTCTCATGGTAGTTTCTTTTGCTGTGCAGAAGCTCTTTAGTTTAATTAGATCCCATTTATCTATCTTGGCTTTTGTTGCCGTTGCTTTTGGTGTTTTAGTCATGGAGTCCTTGCCCATGCCTATGTCCTGAATGGTATTGCCTAGGTTTTCTTCTAGGGTTTTTATGGTTTTAGGTCTAACATTTAAGTCTTTAATCCATCTTAAATTAATTTTTGTATAAGGTGTAAGGAAGGGATCCAGTTTCAGCTTTCTATATATGGGTAGCCAGTTTTCCCAGCACCATTTATTAAATAGGGAATCCTGTCCCCATTTCTTGTTTTTCTCAGGTTTGTCAAAGATCAGATGGTTGTAGATGTGTGGTATTATTTCTGAGGGCTCTGTACTGGTCCATTGGTCTATATCTCTGTTTTGGTACCAGTACCATGCTGTTTGGATTACTGTAGTCTTGTAGTACAGTTAGAAGTCAGGTAGCATGATGCTTCCAGCTTTGTTCTTTTGGCTTAGCATTGTCTTGGCAATGCGGGCTCTTTTTTGGTTCCATATGAACTTTAAAGTAGTTTTTTCCAATTCTGTGAAGAAAGTCATTGGTAGCTTAATGGGGATGGCATTGAATCTATAAATAACCTTGGGCAGTATGGCCATTTTCATGATATTGATTCTTCCTATCCATGAGCATGGGATGTTCTTCCATTTGTTTGTGTCCTCTTTTATTTCATTGAGCAGTGGTTTTTAGTTCTCCTTGAAGAGGTCCTTCGCATCTCTTGTAAGTTGGATTCCTAGGTGTTTTATTCTCTTTGAAGCATTTGTGAATGGGAGTTGACTCCTGATTTGGCTCTCAGTTTGGCTGTTATTGGTGTATAGGAATGCTTGTGATTTTTGCACATGGATTTTGTATCCTGAGGCTTTGCCAAAGTTGCTTATCAGCTTAAGGAGATTCTGGGCTGAGACGATGGGGTTTTCTAAATATACAATCATGTCATCTGCAAACAGGGGCAATTTGACTTCCTCTTTTCCTAATTGAATATTCTTTATTTCTTTCTCCTGCCTGATTTCCCTGGCCAGAATTTCCAACACTATGTTTAATAGAAGTGATGAGAGAGGGCATCCCTGTCTTATGCCAATTTTCAAAGGGAATGCTTCCAGTTTTTGCGCATTCAGTATGATATTGGCTGTGGGTTTGTCATAAATAGCTCTTATTATTTTGAGATACATCCCATCAATACCTAGTTTATTGAGCGTTTTTAGCATGAAGGGCTCTTGAATTTTGTCAAAGGCCTTTTCTGCATCTATTGAGATAATCATGTGATTTTTGTCTTTTGTTCTGTTTATGTGATGGATTACATTTATTGATTTGTGTATGTTGAACCACCCTTGCATCCCAGGGATGAAGCCAACTTGATCGTGTTGAATAAGCTTTTTGATGTGCTGCTGAATTCGGTCTGCCACTATTTTACCACATTTTCTTTATCCAGTCTATCATTGATGGACATTTAGGTTGATTCCATGTCTTTGCTATTATGAATAGTGCTGCAGTGAACATATTTGTGCATGTGTCTTTATAATAGAATGATTTTTATTTCTTTGGTTATATATGCAGTAATAGGATTGCTGGGTCAAACAGTATTTCTGCTCTTGGGTCTTTAAGGAATCACCACACTGTCTTTCACAATGGCTGAACTAATTTACATGCCCACCAACAGTGTATAAACATTCCTTTTTCTCTACAACCTTGCCAGCACCTTTTATTTTTTGACTTTTTAATAGTAACCATTCTGATTGGCATTAAATGGTATATCATGGTTGTTTTGATTTCCATTTCTCTAATGATCAGTGATGAGCCTTTTATCATATGACTGTTGGCTGCACGTATGTTTTCTTTTGAAAAGTGTTCATGTCCTTTGCTCACATTTTTATAGGGTCATGTTTTTTTTTTTGTAAATTTTTTTTCTTTATAGATGCTGGATATTAGACCTCTATCAGATGTTTGTTTGCACAAGTTTTCTCCCATTCTGTAGGTTGTCTGTTTGCTCTGTTGATAGTTTCTTTGGCTGTGTAGAAGCTCTTTAGTTTAATTTGATCCCACTTGTCAAGTTTTGCTTTTGTTGAAATTGTTTTTGGTGTCTTTGTCATGAAACATTTTCCTGTATCTGTGTCTTGAATGCTATTGCCTAGGTTGTAGGACCCCACTCATTATCTTTCATTTAACCTTAACTAGCTCCTGAAAGGCTCTATCCACAAATGCAGTCATATATGGGGTTAAGACTTCAATATATGAACTTTGCAATTCCATCCATAACAACATTTAAAGCTAATTTACAAATATAATCTCTCCCTTTCACAAATACCTTAATTCAAAAGCGGAAGATAACTTCACATTTTATTTTCCAGTCTGACTCCAGTTGTAAAATAAAACATTAGCCCAATGGTTTTTTTTTCCCCTCCTGAGGATATTCTATTCTGATATCTCACTTTTAAATGTATGTTCACTTCTTAAAGTAGAGAGATAATAGCCACCATCTGTTTTCACTGTCTTACATATGCAAACACAGAGAGCTTACCTCTGCATCTATTTGTGAAGGGTACACAGTGCTTCAAATGAAACCTATAAAATGAGATACAATGTTTTACATTATTCTGGAATGTTCTGTTAAGGTTGTGAACCTTAACTCATTAGTTCATGCTGACAAATTGTTAATAAACACCTACTATGTGTCAATCACTATTCTAGGTATTGGTGTGACAATAGAGAACAAAGTTTCTCCCTGCAAGGTGCTCAAAATTTCCTAGTCTAGGTAATAAAATATATGGTCACCCTTCTCGTGCAGAAAAAACACCTTTTCTGCATTTGCCTTTTGGTTATTGTTTTAAGTCTTTTTTTTTTTTTTCCTTAGCCCTCATTACTAAGCTCAGTCCATTTTGCTGGGAAAAAATATTGAGAGGAAAATGAAATGAAGTGTCTTATGATGTGCTCATCTGTACACTGTGTTAACTGATGGAAAGACTATAACAGTGGTCCCCAGTCCTAGCTATCTATGAGAATTATCTGGGGAGCTCTAAAAATATACCCTACCTGGGCCCCAGGGATTCTGATTTATTTGGTCTGTGACATGTCCTGCCCATGAGGATGTTTAAAAAGATCCCAGGATGATGCCAATGCACAGCCTGAATTGAGACACGGAACGAGGTGATCACCAAGATTCCTCATTGATCTCAGTGTGTGAATTATTTGGTTTTCTGTCCAGATATAAAATTATGTTCTAGAATAAGTTAGAAAAGTTATTCTTGTTCCTCTGTATGTGTGTATCCTAGGGGCTTTCAGTGATGCTTTCAAGAAAAGCATATCTGGGCCAGACTCGGTGGCCCATGCCTGTAATCCCAGCACTTTGGGAGGCCAAGGTGGATGGATCATGAGGTCAGGAGATTGAGACCATCCTAGTTAACATGGTGAAACCCTGTCTCTACTAAAAGTACAAAAAATTAGCCAGGTGTGGTGGTGGGTGCCTGTAGTTCCAGCTACTCCAGAGGCTGAGGCAGGAGAATGGCATGTACCCGGGAGGCAGAGCTTGCAGTGGGCCGAGATCATGCGACACTGCACTCCAGCCTGGGCAATAGAGCAAGACTCAGTCTCAAAAAAATAAATAAATAAATAAATAAAATAAAATAAAAAAGACAATCATATCTGTTTGGCTCTAATTTAGGACAACTCTTTTGTCTTTTGATTTAAATAAAAATCACAAAGATCAAATTAACTTTGTATAAAAGTCAAGTAGTTTACATGTAGCATGAAGTGAGGGGAGTGCAGAGAAGGGTGGGGTGGCGTGATACTGAACTGGACAGCTAAGGAGGCACTTGTATATCACTCTAAGTGCTTCCAAGTTTATCTTAAAGATGATGGTTTTGCCATTGAAAAAGTATTAAGAAGTGGAAAACATAAAGAGATCTGTGCTTTAGAAATATTGGATGAGAAAGAGAGTGGAAAATTGCTGGAAGAGGGGCAAAACCAAAGACAATTAGAGTTCAGGAGTGAGGCATGGCTAGAGCCTTAGTTTAAGGAAAGTAAAGAAAAAAAAAATAAAAAAGCAAACAGTTGAGCAACACCTTGAACAAACTGACACTCTGCAGGTCAATGGAGAAGAGAATTTCAACAAGAAAGAGGTGGGTGGCAGCGTCAAACTGCATAGAAGCCACGTAAAAACTGCTACATGTGTTGAGTACTGAACAATTTTGTAATTGCTTTATGTGTATTAAGTCACTTAATTTGTATAAGAACTCTGGAAGGTAGCTATTATTATCAACTCATTTCACACAGGAGGAAATCAAAGTACGGGTAGTATTGTGCCGAAGACCACGCAGTTTGTAAATAGCACAGTGAGAGTGTGAATCCGCAGGACTCAATTCCAGAAGCCATGCCCTTAATGACCTGCAAAATGCCCATTAGGATGAAGAACAAGGATTATATCCACCCTTCCTGCTTTACAGTCTCCAGTATCCATTGTATCACTGTATGCCTTTGCATACCCATGGCTTATTTCTCAAAATGAGAACATATAGTATTTGGTTTTCCATTTTTGAGTTATTTCACTTAATGACTTCCAGCTCTATGCAAGTTGCTACAAAAGACATTTCTTTCTTTTTTATGGCTGAATAGTTTTCTATGGTGTCTATGTACCACATTTTTTAAATCCACTCCCTGGGTTGATAGACATTTAGGTTGGTTCCATATCTTTGCAATTGTGCTGTGATAACATGCAGGTGCCTTTTTGTTATGACTTCTAGAAATGCGCTTTTTAAAATATCTCATGCCTGAAGGAAGGGTACACGATAAGGTCGTACTTGAGAGTGACTTAGCATAGAAGTATAATTATATTTGAAGTTGTAAGAGGTGGAACGCCCTTATAGTCTGTTAAAAATAGCCAAGAGAAATGCAAAAGATGGAGATACAGGAGATAAGTCATTAAGGTAGTTTCCTATGAAGATGAAGGAGAGAAGAAGGAATCAGTTTGACTATCTCTTCCTGGGAGACAGGAGGAAAGGAGGGGAGGTGGGAAGTGACAGCATTTAGGAGTCAGAAAGTTGTGAAGGAGCGTTTACCCAAAGACCACTTTCATTCCTCCCTATGAAATGAGAGGTGCAGGGCCAGCCCAGAGGATGTGTTAACCTTTCAATCATACACATGACACTGATCCAACTTTCTCAACAGGCATGGATGTTGCTAACTCACTCAGGTTGCAGCTATCTTTCTCAGTCAGAATATTCTTCAAGTTGTATTTGTCGAATTCAGTTAATATTCCTTCTCCCAAGGAAGGAGAAAGTAGGTTCCAAGCAAAAACACCCCTCAATCAAAGAATAGCAAATGGCAGGCTTTTGCATAGCTTGTGTTCAGAGTTACCCATGAGGAGTCTGAGATTGATTTGCCATTCTCTGCTACCTCTCAGCATACTGAATTAGAAGACTACCAAATGGGTAACGTACCCAGTCAGATTGGCAGTGCTCAGCTCATCTGTGGAAAGGATGTGAACTGAATTAACAATACTTCGAACTGAAGCAGAAAGAGCTTTGGAGGGAAGATGTCTTCAAATGAAGTCCCAAGTGTACACTTTCTCCACCTCTCAATTAACAGGCGGAGTGGTTGCAAAGGGCAACTTCAACACCTTTCCACAGCAGCCCAGTCACTGTCAGTGTGACTTGAAAAGGAAAGGGGATGTGAGTTCTACAGACAGCACTCATCCCCTGAGACATAGGCACGGCTTTCGTGTTCAATCACTGTGTTTAATTCAATTATCTGCCCCCGCCACCCCCAACTGTCTGCCTTACAGGGGAGGTTGGGAGGAGAGTGATGCTTGATGCTTCTGCAAGTCCCAAAAGATATGCATTCTTTATTAGGGAATTCAATGAAGGATGAGCTCTTACTCACTCAGCTGTTTCCTCTGGGAAGTCATCATGCAGCTCCAGCTGCCTACAGCAGGAGGATGACATGGTCTATGCAATGCATTGAAATTTTTTTTTTTTTTTAGATTGAATTCAGTTAGTTGTTTGTTTGTTTTAAAGAGAGCTCATTTTAATTCATCTTTTAAAATCATATTTTTGAAGGTGAAAACCATCACCAAGTCCTATTCACCTCTAGAAATTGCAGGGTCCAGGAATCTAGACAGTTATAGTCAGGTCTAATGATTTTCCCTCTTTCCTTTCTTTGTTTTATCTATTCACTTGTTGATTCATTTCAAGGGATGATTAAGACTACTTCTGTACAACAATTGAGGTAGAGGAGAAACAGATTACAGTTCAACCAACTGTTTTAATTTTATTTTTAGCGATAATTACAAAAAGCAATTTTTAAAATTGTGATGTTTTCATAACAAAAAATTTGTATAACAAAATAAGTACTAAAGATTATGAAAACTTATATTTTCTTAGACTAATAAATGCTCACCCTGTCAATAAATGAATCATTCAGTGGTTAAAGTTCTCTTAACTAAATAAATCAAAACTGACTGATTGGTGAAGAAAATTATCTAGTTTATTTCAAGAAATAGTTAAGTCATAAAGTGAAAGAAAAGAAGAAATAGGCCATATCAGGGAAATTGAAGAAATCTAGACTAATCTGATTTTTTTCATCAATAAGTCACAAACCTTCTAATTGTTTCAGAAAATAAACATACTGCTATTATTATTTTTTTTTTACTAAATAGAATAATAATGCCAGGAAGGTATATTATAAGCTGGTATTTTTCCAAATTTGAGCCTATACATTTTTCTTTAAGAAATTCCCAGATCCAGTAATATGCACTCTCTGGATTTTGAGAAATACTGGCTAAGACTTTTAAACATTCCTTGAAAATATCTTTTAGCTTCAGATAATCACAACAAAATATAAAATTTATCTTTATATGGTGAAAATTGTTTTTTATTCCAAATATATTCTTGGTAAAAGCTAAGAAGTAAAACAACCAAAACCTGTAGAACTTGTGGACCTATGAGTTTATACCCGTAGAATCAGTTTGAAAAACACTACTTGATGGCTGTTTAACCAACACTAGAAACTTTTTGACAGTTCTTTCCTTTTTCATACATGTGTTAAATTGCCTCTCTCTGAGCCTTATATTTAATTCAGTTCCTGAATTCTGCTCCCAAGTTTTCTTCACCGTTGTAGAATCTGAACAATAATGAAAGGATTGATGACAGTGAGTATCTTCTGAAACTTTTTACCTAAGGGATTGACAGGCCTGTTTTCTTTTCTTTTCCATTCTGATTGGAAAAAAAAAAATTGTCCTTTGGAAACTGGTCTCATTAGGAGCTTATTTAATCAAAGGTATGTCTCTATAAGTGTTGCCAACAATATATATTTATTGAGCGTCAGTTAAATGTGACACTGGTACAATTAATGTTCTACCCAATTAATAATATTTTTAAATTAGAAATAGTATACATCTTTATGTATAACTCACCATAAGTTTACTGAAGAGGACATTTAGAAAATGTAAATTTACATTTTTCTTGGCATGTTGAGTATGTCGATAGAAAGATTAGGATGATTCACATCCAAAGATACTGATCAATACAAGTAAATGAGAAATGAAAAATAAACAGTTATAGATGAATAATGGAGAGAAGAGTTTAGGGAAATGAAATTTAAGCAGGATCTTGAAAGAAAAATAGAATTGGGATAGAAGAAATGGAGGCAAGAAGGTATTCCAGGCAGGAAACACAAAGAGTTAGAGATGGGAAATTTTATTTGGAGGACAGAGGTTAGAACAAAAGGCTGAAGCCAGATGATTACATAAAGAGCTTTCTAAGATAGCTCCAAAGACACTGATGGCTAAGGACTTTGGACTCAATTGCTGGAGGTGTTGAGCAGGAGACCAAAATGAAGAAAGCAGTGCTTCAAGATGATTAAATTTACAGGAGGGTAGGGGACAGGATTTTAAAAAGGAAGGAACTTGAAAACTTAATTCAGGATATTGCTTATTTTTGTTGTCTACAGTGGTATACTCAGAAGAGGGTATAGACAGAGTTGTTTTTCATTTCTAGCCATTTCCCCAGTGACAAGTAATGAGGGCAATGCAGGAGATGACAAATTGAGGATGGTTATGACACTAAGAGTTTCTCTTCTAAGACCTGCTTCTCCCACAGGACTGCATAGTTGAGGCAGGGGAGCTGAACACTGCATATCTTCTCTGCCTTTGTTCACTGCCCTTCTTGCCTGCTCCTCATATCGCCTGCTTAGGGCAGCATTTCTCAGACTCAGCAATAGTAACATTTGGGCCTGGATAATTCTTTGTTCTGGGAGGCTGTAGTGTGCATAGGAGTATGTTTGGAAGCATCCCTGCCTCTACCCACTAGATGCCACTAGCATCCTCCTTACCTTCCCAAGTTGTAACAGCCAGACATGTTTTCAGATATTGCCAAATGTCCCCAAGAGCACCAAATCACCCTCTGTAGAGAACCACTAGGTTCAAGAAACATAGGGGTTCTCTACAGGTTCAAGAAACATAGTGGTTCTCTACAGAAACGTATCCTGTTGAATGTTAAGTATTTGTGATAGAAGACGGATTATTTCCCTTATTGATGGTAGGATTCTGGTTTGCCTGGGAGAATGCTGGTTTACATCTGTTTTCCCCATTTCTATCTCGTTAGTAGCTCCTTTTACTCTATAAAGTGGCTGGGGTTGGATGGTAAATTATATGATGATTCTAATATGGGAAGTTACTAGAATCATGAGAGGGCAACCAGTGAATACTAGGAAAGTAAGAGATAAAGGGGCAATGTGCCCTCTCACTTCCCCAGGTGATTTTTCCTAGAGGAGACACCAGAGTTAAGACTTGAAAGAACATTAGGAGTTAACCAGGAAAAGGGGCAAAGACATTTACAAGACAAAGGGAGCATTGGATGCTTTGCAGGGTGAGACATAGAAATGGACAAATGGAAGAGGCAGACCAACATGCTAATATAAAAATCTAAAAGTTGCTTTTGCAAACTTGACTTCAGTTGTTAATCTACCTATCAAATTTTCACCCTATCTGGGAAAATGGGCAGTGGCATTTTTAGGCTATAAATTCTAAATGTGAATAACATTTATCTTTTGTAAAAGAAATAGGATTGATTGCTAAAAATTGTCCAAAAGGAGAGGAGGGTCAGTTCCCTAACTTTGGGTTTGTGTATGTGGTGATATTGAAATGCACCCATCACCTTCTTTTCCTTTTATCTGAATGTTTGTAACCAAGATGTAACTAGAGAAGATCCAGCATACCATTCCACGTATAGATTTCAAAGACATGGGAAGAAATCTTATTTCAGCATCTGTAGTTGGTTTTATTAAAAGCAGTTTAAATTCCCCTGCCTAGAGCAGTCTGGAATTATAGAGATGGGCTGCAGAAATTTACATTTTAATTGAGGCAGAAGACAAAATAGGGCATGGTGCAGCATTCACACATTATAAGGAAGAATAAATAAGATATGTATCAGCTGGGAGAAAAAAATGACTAGTCGTTTTTCATTGCCTCCTGCACTTAATTTTTTCATATGGCACTGAGCTGAGTTGGGCCTGCTAAGCAAAAACCATTTTTTCAGTCAAAATGTTTACTATTTCAGAAAGTTCTTGCGTTAAAATATTTTCACACTATGGAGCAAATACACAAATACTCAAATAGGCCTGCATTTCGGTGTGCAAGTATGTATGGCAGTGTTTATAATGTCTCAAATGTCTCTAAATATAAATAACATATCCCAATGAGCTATACCGAAAATGATTTAAAATATGAGGTATAACTGAGAATGATTGATAGACATAATCTGTTAAACACTGTAATTTGAGCTATTTTATAGTTTCATAGAAATAGAATAAAATTTTATAGAAATACAATTTTTCTCCACGGATAAATTTCATCCTTCGATTAGTGTGGAAGTCCCTCCAAAGAATGGGAAAGACTTAGGTTTTCAAACTTGAGGATTTACTTGTGTTTGGCAATCACCTTGAGAAAACACCCACTGGATTTTTTGTTTCTATTTTTTGTTATATGTTTGGTCATTCATAGAAAACTAAGTTGAGAATTCATTTCCTCATAAGGGAAAAATAATATACATAAAAGGTGTATCATGATAATGGCTTTTGAAAGTAAGTCTTTGTATTAGTGTAAAAATGTTTTGTAGACATCCACTGTAATTAAGTGTGTTTATCTATTTGCTTACGCCTTCAACTTTTATTATATCTTCTCTCAGATGCACGTGTATTTTTACATTCATACATGCTCTTTGCCAACCATAATTATTTAGTTAGATTAATTATAGAATTTAAAACCAATAAACAACACATTAGTATAGTATGATTATCTAATTATGATTCCCTGCAGAGCTAAGTACTATAATTGGACCCATAGTAAGAAAATGTAATTCTTTTTCCCTAAGTATGTGCCTCTCAAGCACGACGGTCAATAGATTATCTACTTTTAGTCACCAAAACATATCTTTATTTTCTTTATTATTTGACTACAACTTTCCATTTTGCTTTTCCTAGAATTTTAAAATGACATTTTATTGTCTTTAAAAATAATAACATGCCTTTACCTTATCACTAAGATTACATATTTCCTAATCATTTATGTCCTATTATTAAAATGAAAATACATTTTTCTTAAATATCATTTTTTTTCCTTGGAGCTCTCTGGATCACTGTTCGAATTTGTGTTGATGATTGTTCAACTCTACCATGTAACTGTCATTTCAGGATATTTTTCCTTTTTATTCCTAGTCCATTCTTGTTAGATTATGCTTATTGTTTTTATCTCTGCTTCCTCCGTGCTCGGGCTTCCTTTTTGTTTTTTGGCTTTCATTTTTGATATTCATAAGCAATGCTTCAGAAAAGTAATTGGAAAAATATTTGAGTCCTTGTAAATATCAACTGTCATTATTTTCATCATACTTACTTAATAGTACAGCTGAAGGTTCAAAATAATTTTCCCTCAGAATTCTGAAGACATTGCTTTATTGTCATACAGCATTCAATACTGCTGATGAGAAAGATAATGGCAATTTAATTCTCCTTCCCTTGTAGATAGGCAGTGTTTCATTTTGGAAGCTTTTACAATATTCTAGGAATCTTTGGAGACCTGATATTAGCAGTAGGTATGGGTCTTGCTAGCCACTTAACCACATAACAACCACTGTATTCTAATGAGCGTTGTCGATTTTTCAGTTACAGGTATTTTTTAACCTATTTTTTCTTTTATTTTTTTTCAGCCATCTTATTTACTATGTCTTTTTTCCCCCCTTAAAACCATTATTAGATAGATGTTAGCATCCTGGATTAATTCTCTATGTCTGTTAATCTTTTTCTTATTGTTTCTATTTATTCATCTTTTGGTTCAAAGCAAAATAAGGTTCTTCAACTTTTTAAGCTTTTCTACTAGTTTCTTACTGATTTTTAAGCTTCAAGAACCCTTTCTTCTTGGACTTCTCCCTAAAACTCTACTCTGGTTTATAGTTATAGCAATTTCTTAAATCATCAATGGGACTATTTTAAGCTTCTTTCCTGTTTCTTGCATTATCTTAATGCCTTTTAGGGTTGGCTGTTCTCTTGGCTTACTTTAGTTCCTTTGGGCTGTGTTATTTTCTCAAGGCTTTTGGTAATCATTGATAGTTCATTCATATGTATGAAATAAATGGGATGTTGAGTAATGTCTCCGTCACCATGGAAAATTTTATCCCCAAATGTCTCTCTGCTCCAACGTGGGGCTCACCAACTAGGTTGGTGACCTGGCTGGTTTCACTATAGAGTGCTAGGATGACTAGCAGTATGTTGGAAGCTTACAGAATGAGAATGACTTAAGTCTCATTCCTACCTGTGAAAATCATTAAATTTCTTTAGAGAGTAGTTTCATAATTTTAGGAATTAGGAGAAATCTTATTGGTAATGATGCTTCAGTGGGGACCAGAGATTAGTGGGCAGCGAATGACCCAGATATTTCTTAGACAGACTTTCCTCATTTTCCTGCCTCACTTTCTATATTTCCTCTACATCTCTGAGTCTTTGTCATAAAGAGCAGCTCCCACATCCTTAAAGGCTTTGTCCTCTGAATGTTTTAAGTTTTTGTTTTGCCTGCTTTGTTTAAAACAGAAATATGTTCTTCTTCTTCTCTCTTCCATATATCTATCCAAAAAGTTGCTCCATTGAGGCCATGTTATCTTAACCCAGTCTTTTTTTCAGAACTGTTATAAGTTTATAGATTTTTATTTTTCTCTTCTAATTTCAGTAGGATTTTTAGAATAAGGCAAAAAAAGAATCCTGTCTGATATTTTGTACCAGAAGCTTATATATATATATGTATATATACACACACACACACGTATGTATACACATGTATGTATATACATGTATATATACGTGTATATACGTATGTATATATACATCCAAACACATATACACACACATACGTGTAGTACACACACACACACACACACACACACACTCTTATATATATGCAGTGGTGTGATCTCAGCTCACTGCAACCTCTGCCTCCCAGGCGCAAGTGATTCTCCTGCCTCAGCCTCCCAGGTAGCTGGGATTACAGGCGCACACCACTACCACCTGGCTATTTTTTGTATTTTTAGTAGAGACAGGGCTTCACCATGTTGGCCAGGCTGGTCTTGAACACCTGAACTCAAATGATCCACCCGCCTCGGCCTCTCAAAATGCTGGGATTACACGTGTGAGACACCGTGCCCAGCCCAGAAACAATATTTTTAAGACTAAAATCAAAATTCAAATATGGTTTGCTCCCCCTTTCTATCTACATTCACACTCTGGGTAAGAAGCAGTAAAAGCAATCAGGTTTTCACCAGACAAGGAGCTCTATGATTCTCAGCTCTGTCTCATGCACAATGGCTACCAAAAATAAACAAACAAGCAACAACAACAAAAAATGCCAAAATGAAAAGCACTGTAGATTTCCAAGAAACTCTTTGGTTTGCAGTCCTAGTACAAGCAGATTGTTTTACAACCTAAGATCATCCCCTTGTGACTTCATCATTTGTTGACCACACAACTGCTGCCAAACCCTAACTCAAATATTCTGCAAGGTAAAACTTGGAAAAATACTTGAGTTTTCGTCCATGATTAATTTCATCCATTCTTCATCCATTTCTGTATAGGTTATCTCATTATATAACCATTAATATTAAGCAGGTGGGTTACATATCTGAGGAAATGGGCAGGGGGACCCAAATGGTTTAGTTGCAATAGAGCCCTCCACTGTAGCTGATTCACTTCATCTGTGTATGTAGCTTACCACATTCCTGGGACCACAAGCATGGAAACTCTGAGCAATCATCATCGACTTTTTTCTCCCCTATTATTCTCAGTGTTGCTCCTGAATTCTCTGGCTTACCACACTGTGTTTCAATCCACATAACACGAAAATTATTTCCAAACTGTCTGAACAAATGTATTTCATATACTTATTCCTTAACCTAATGCATTTCATTCTACTGAAATAATAGTTTTCCCTTCTTATCAATATTGCCCAGCAAGAAACTCAAGCTATTTAAACAGCAAAGCTGCCAATATTTACAATCTTTTAAGTCAGTAGAGGAATTTAGGTAATTTGTTTTTTAGTGTTTACTGGTTGGTTAATGAATATTGTGCTTGGGATTTTATTTATAGAGTACCTCATTCCAAAAATAAATAATCTGAAGTGTCTTGGATATTACAGAATATAGTATGAAAGAAATTAGAATCTGAGTATTGTATAATAAAAGCACATTTTTAGCAAATTAGCTTGCCAAATTGGAAAACATCAGAGGTTTATCTGATGCACGCACATTTTTAATTTGTGGTTGTTTCTGTAAAAAAAAAAAAAAAAAATCAGTCTTTCCTCTTACTTTATACAATTATTAAAGAGAGAGAAAACAAAGTCCGTGTACTGCAGACCTATCTATATACTGAAACATCCAAATGATTGACAGATTTTAAAATTCTATTTATGAAAGGATTGCTCCTCTGTAGACATAAGAAAAATCATTTCAAAGAGAGAGGCTGTGTAAGAGAAATTCTTACATGTTTAAAAAATGAAAGACTCCTCTATTATGTACCTTAATCTGGTTCTTATTCAGTTTTCTATTGTTATACATTCTGTTATAAAATCTATATAAATTAAGACTCCCTTGTTTCAAAAAAACATGGTAATATAAGCATTGTGGATGATAAGGCATTTTGTTCTCAAATGTTTGTTTCTATTAGCTTATTTTACTTCTGTTTATGTATTATGCATATAAAACTTTAATCTTTCTATTAGGAAGGAGAAAGATGTGAATTATGTATGATGAAATTTGCAGTAACATTTATATATGTTCTTGAAGCAGCCTTGGTTGAAAAAAATCACACACATGTAATTTTTTGTGGGCCATGCACCATCCTTATACATACTAAATATTACATTGTACTGTTTACTATTAGCTATTAATTGACTTGTAAATGGCAAACACTCCAGGTTTTTTACATGGTATTATTTTGAAAAATCCAAGCGATATCCCTTTATCATTACTACAGTGTTCTAACTTTGACAACCAAGAAAATATTTTTTTTTTCAAAAGATACATAACAGAGAACATCCCTTCTATTTGAAATCTATTTAAATGTTGTGATTTTAAATTCTTGTATTTTTCATTAATTACAGTGAGTGCAGGGATAGAGAGAATAGTTTTATTCATACAGTATCCCCCTCTCAAAATAATAATACATGAAATTATAGTTTTTTAATCTTCAGAATTTTGACCACAATAATCCCAGCACTTTGGGAGGCCGAGACGGGTGGATCACGAGGTCAGGAGATCGAGACCATCCTGGCTAACATGGTGAAACCCCGTCTCTACTAAAAATTACAAAAAACTAGCCGGGCGAGGTGGCGGGCGCCTGTAGTCCCAGCTACTCGGGAGGCTGAGGCAGGAGAATGGCGTGAACCCGGGAGGCGGAGCTTGCAGTGAGCCGAGATCTGGCCACTGCACTCCAGCCTGGGTGACAGAGCGAGACTCCGCCTCAAAAAAAAAAAAAATATATATATATATATATATCTTATAAGATTGTTTCCTTGGCTCGGCATGGCAGCTCACACCTGTAATCCCAGCACTTTGGGAGGCCAAGGCGGGTGGTTCACCTGAGGTCAGGAGTTCAAGACCAGCCTGGTCAACATAGTGAAACCTTGTCTCTACTAAAAATACAAAAATTAGTCAGGCATGGTAGCAGGTGCCTTTAATCCTAGCTACCCAAGAGGTGGTGGCTGCAGTGAGTCAAGATCACACCATTGCACTACAGTCTGGGAGACGAGGGAGATTCCGTCTCAAAGAAAAAAAAAAAATGTTTCCTTGCTGTGATTCTGGTGAAGTTAGTCACTGAACATTGGGAATAAATTGCACCTTGCCTCTTTTTCTTTTACTGAAAATAGAATATAGATAAGACATGAATTTAGGGAACACACACATGTACTCACACAACAACACACCATTTCTCCCTTCCTTGGCAAGTCAGGTTTCTTTTGCAGGAATGGTAAAAGTTACAATGACATGATGGTAATTCTCCATCAGGTAATACATTAGATGATGAAACTAATTCTAACTACTACTACGACTGAATGAAACTAATTCTAACTACTACTACGACTGGAGTAGCAGAAAACGATTTCAATCTATCAAAGCCACGTAGGGACCAGAGATGGGGACTATGGCTACAGTCCCAGTAACCACGCGTCCACTCACTGTACAGGCAGAGACAGACGTCTGCAGCCACTTGTCTACATCAGGCAGCATCTGAGGTGTAAAAATATACTGCCTAGATTTTGGTTAATACCACTTTGGAATATGAAATAATCACTAGATCTCCAGCACATGTCTTTTGGGTAAGAAGGAAAGGCACTATATTCTCTCATTTTACAGTGAGAAAATTAAAGCTGATATGTTACCTTTTTCTTTCAAGGAACCACAGTAAGTTAATGGTAGATGCCAGAATAGAACCCAGAGATGCTAATTCCTAAGCAGTGATCTTTTCTCAATACTAGATTATTCTCTTGTATCCTACATAAGATAATTAACATTTGAAAAATATGCAAAGCGGCTGGGTACAGTGGCTCACGCCTGTAATCCCAGCACTTTGGGAGGCTGAGGCAGGCAGATCACCTGAGGTCAGGAGTTCAAGAGCAGCCTGACCAACATGGAGAAACCCCGTCTCTACTAAAAATACAAAATTAACTGGGTGTGGTGGTGCATGCCTGTAATCCCAGTTACTCAGGAGGCTGAGGCAGGAGAATCGCTCTAACCCAGGAGGCGAAGGTTGTGGTGAGCTGACAACATACCTTTGCACTACAGCCTGGGCAACAAGAGCGAAACTCCATCACACACACACACACACACACACACACACACACACACTAAAAAATACAAGCAAAGCTCCCCTTTTGCCACAATTACAAAAATGATCAGAGATTGTATAAATAAATAAAATTATCAGTTTTTTTTCTTGCACACAATTCTCTTACATGCAATACCCAGTTTCTATGCAATCCACGTAAGCATGTATTGATATTTTGAAGATCATAATTGGAAGAATAGTTTATTTGTGTTAAATTGTGTAAAATAAACAATTTTTATAAAAGTACACATAGAATAAACATGAAACAGACCCACGACATGCCTAATTCATACCAAAATATTATTTTAAGCCAATAGAAGAAATAATAGTAAGTTTAATATCTTTACATATTTCAATGTGCTACGCATGAGCCAATCAATTTAATCCTTATGACAACTCTTTGATAGGTATTATTAATTTTCCTAGTTTACTGATGAAGGCATTGAGCCAAGGCAGGTTACATAAATTGCCTACGTTCATACAGCTAGTAAGCACAGGAGACACGCTTCAAGCCCAAGGATTTACATTGGTGAAGATAAAATTTGTCAAATCTTACCTATATATGGCTCAATTGTGGACCCATCTCATTCATAACACTTTATCAGTGTATCAGATCCACATTATTCTGTTGTTTCTATTGCAGTCGTAGAACCTGTGACATAGCAGCACAGTTTAAACTAACAATCATGCAATTTGGCTACCATGGTCTAATTTTTTAAATTCATCTTTTTTTGTTTTAAGTGCGTGTTGTCTATTTAGGAGTCTTCAAACTTTTTAGAAGTATAGATCTTAATTTTTCTTTTATATATCATAATATCCAAATTATGTTGGACAGAGAATAGACATTACCACATACTTATTGGAAGATTGAAGGGCATATTAGGAGAGTAAATAAAGTGTGAGTAATAGCAGATTTGGTTGAATAAGGCTGTACGTTCTAGCTTTCTCTCTAAGTGGTTTATTCCGCCAGCCCCAACGCCTAGTATTGTCTCAGCTCTTAGGTTGAACTTCTGCTCTTTCCTCTGTGAATTCCTCTTCAGTTTCTCTCCCTACATGATTCCCTCTTTGTGAAAACTTCTAAAACTTCTCATCCCATCTTCTTCCCTCATTGACCCCTTAGATTAGTACACAGGATGCTTCCTGCTTAAACTGACCATATCTAAAGTGAACTAGTTATTTTATCTTTATGGTTAACAGTCCTACTTCTAATCTACAACGCTATTCAGTCTAATATCACCATTTGTGAGAATCCTGGATGCGTGGTCATTTGGATTCAGCAGATCTTTATGAACATTTATGGTATGCCAGGAACTGTAGTAAGTCTTCAGTACAAAAGGGACAATATGTTACCATTTATTCTGTAGCTAGCAGCTAAACAAATCACTTATTTTAACACAAGGTGGGATATTTTGCCATAGAAGTCTGCAAGGGATGCTGTGAAAATTAGTATTTTGCAGTTGTGCAGCTCTCACAATTTAAGCAGTTTTGAATGCAAGTTTAATCTTCAATACAACATCATGAGGTATTATTATTATAGTCTACAGGTTCTGGAAACCAACTGACTTGCCTAAGTGCTCCCCGCCTTGTCCACCCCTCATATGAATGGTGGAAGCATAACACTTAGTCATTCTGTTTCCTTCCCCATGGGAGAAAAAGAAAGCATGTTTTCAGATGTCCTTGAATCCCACCACCCTACTCAGTATAGGGCTGAATGCACAGGAGCTCCCTCAAGTTTTTGCTATTTGATAAGCAGAATTAAATGCAATGTGTTGTGAAGACAGATTGCAGCTCACTGTGAGAATTTTCAGCTAGCCTATTTACAATAGAGTGGATTTGCCTCATCCTCTAGAAGTGCTCAAGCAGTTTCTGTATGAACCATTTTGGGGAGATGAACAGGTTTTATACGTATGATAGGATATTTGAATAAGTGACCTCTGAGTCTCCTTCCAATTCCATGTTTCTCTGATGAATTTCTTTATCCAGTTCTTGTACTTCTATAGACTGAGAGTTTATTTTTCCTGAAAAGATGCCAGATACCACCTCCTTAAGCCACTGATTCTTAATAGACAAAGAGTTGCTATTTATGACAATTGTGTAAACTCATAATCAGTACAACACAAAGTACATGATTTTCTTGAACCCTCCCTCTGATGACTTTAAGACATCTGTGGCTCACACCTCTAATCCCAGCACTTAGGGAGGCCAAGGTGGGTGGATTGATTGAGGCCAGGAGTTTGAGACCACCCTGGCCAACATGGCGAAATCTCATCTCTACCAAAATTACAAAATTAGCTGGGCATGGTGATACATGCCTGTAATCACAGCTACATCAGGAGACTGAGGTAGGAGAATTGCTTGAACCTGGGAGTCAGAGGTTGCAGTGAACCAAGATCGCACCACTGCACTCCAGTCTGGGTGACACAGTGAGACTCTGTCTCAAATTAAAAAAAAAAAAAAAAAAAGATATCTTGTGTGAAATGAGTTGATCACAATCTTCAGCATGGTGCAATATCTAGTTAGAGGACTGAATCCAGTAATCAGTCTTTTCTTTCTAAATGATTGTTCTAGTTGCCATAAAGCTAAGTTAAATAAAGTTCAAATTAGAAAATATCTCTGAGAAGAAAAATACAATTATTTTGTAACATCTATTGAGACCCATAAAACTTGTTGAAAAGTGGCAAAGCCATGATGAGTTAGTCAAATGCAGAGGGATAAGAAAAGTTCTTAACTGGTTATAGCTGATTTCATTTTGTGTAGAGACTTTTAAGTAGGATCTAACTCCAACTTACAAGAACATTTGGCAAAGGTACAATAATGTGCTTGGCAGTGGAAGAAAGTATAAGAGGAGCACATTATAACTCTAGAATATTCTAACTCCTGTACAAAACACAATGAAAATATTCCCTCTCACAACACCACACTGGTCACCTCTAATATTAATGAAATGTCTCTTACCATGAATATTTAAATGAAAGACTCGAGTTCTATTATTGCCTCATGTGGTCGTGAGTTTTGGCTAAAGAGACTGTATTGTCTTTTTTTTTTTTTTTTTTTTTTTTCGTTATACTTTAAGTTCTAGGGTACATGTGCATAACGTGCAGGTTTGTTACATATGTATACTTGTGCCATGTTGGTGTGCTGCACCCATCAACTCGTCAGCACCCATCAACTCGTCATTTACATCAGGTATAACTCCCAATGCAATCCCTCCCCGCTACCTCCTCCCCGTGATAGGCCCCAGTATGTGATGTTCCCCTTCCCGAGTCCAAGTGATCTCATTGTTCAGTTCCCACCTATGAGTGAGAACATGCGGTGTTTGGTTTTCTGTTCTTGCGATAGTTTGCTGAGAATGATGCTTTCCAGCTGCATCCATGTCCCTACAAAGGACACAAACTCATCCTTTTTTATGGCTGCATAGTATTCCATGGTGTATATGTGCCACATTTTCTTAATCCAGTCTGTCACTGATGGACATTTGGGTTGATTCCAAGTCTTTGCTATTGTGAATAGTGCCACAATGAACGTGCATGTGTCTTTATAGCAGCATGATTTATAATCCTTTGGGTATATACCCAGTAATGGGATGGCTGGGTCATATGGTATTTCTAGTTCTAGATCCTTGAGGAATCGCCATACTGTTTTCCACAATGGTTGAACTAGTTTACAATCCCACCAACAGTGTAAAATGTTCCTATTTCTCCACATCCTCTCCAGCACCTGTTGTTTCCTGACTTTTTAATGATGGCCATTCTAACTGGTGTGAGATGGTATCTCATTGTGGTTTTGATTTGCATTTCTCTGATGGCCAGTGATGCTGAGCATTTTTTCATGTGTCTGTTGGCTGTATAAATGTCTTCTTTTGAGAAATGTCTGTTCATATCCTTTGCCCACTTTTTGATGGGGTTGTTTGTTTTTTTCTTGTAAATTTGAGTTCTTTGTAGGTTCTGGACATCAGCCCTTTGTCAGATGAGTAGATTGCAAAAATTTTCTCCCATTCTGTAGGTTGCCTGTTCACTCTGATGGTAGTTTCTTTTGCTGTGCAGAAGCTCTTTAGTTTAATTAGATCCCATTTGTCAATTTTGGCTTTTGTTGCCGTTGCTTTTGTTGTTTTAGATATGAAGTCCTTGCCCATGCCTGTGTCCTGAATGGTATAACCTAGGTTTTCTTCCAGGGTTTTTATAGTATCGGGTCTAACATTTAAGTCTCTAATCCATCTTGAATTAATTTTCATATAAGGAGTAAGGAAAGGATCCAGTTTCAGCTTTCTACTTATGGCTAGCCAATTTTCCCAGCACCGTTTATTAAATAGGGAATCGTTTCCACATTTCTTGTTTTTCTCAGGTTTATCAAAGATCAGATGGCTGTAGATGTGTGGTATTATTTCTGAGACTGTATTGTCAAAGGAAATTTGGGATAGAAAAGGGTGTAGAGTTATGATCTTGCATGTCAAGTTCAGACTTGGACAGAGACAAAAAGATGAATTAGGTGAGGTTTTTGAATTCCCAGGAAGTAATATGGATTGGGAGCACATAGGTCTATTTTCCTGGGTGCATATTTCTGCTGTTTCAGTGATAGAATTAAAACTTCTACCTTGCAGGAATAAGTAAATAATAGTTCTCATTTTTATAAGTTCTGATAATTTTCTATGATTTTTTTTTCACATTACATATCTGAGGGACATCCTCTCCACTCTCTCTCTCTCTCTCTAATGTGGATTAGGATAAGTAAGGAGTTTTCTTAGAATTACGGCAAGTTTTTAAACACCATAGCTTATTTTGCCTTGATTGATCAGGCATTGTACCGTGAGACCTTATCATAGATATAGCTAAGTTGAGAGTTGCCCACACTGACAGAATTATTCAGCTCAGTTATGTTAACAAAACAAGGAATCTCAACTTAGGTAAGGGTAGCCACTATGTCTCAGGAATAGTCACATTGCTTAACTCACTTACAAAATGCTAAAATTAACATTGCCCATAAGATTTTCTATAAAAAGCAGCCATCTAGATCCTTTAAGTTTCATTGCTTTTTCTCCTTACCAGTTGAATTTATTGACAGAATATTCTTTTTAAAGACCATCTTTGAGAGTGAATTAAATAACAGATTATTGGCAAATCTTTCTCAAAATTTCCACCAATTTAGGAATGTGAGGGAAGTGGGGGGTGGGGGTGGGGAGTACAGAGGCATTTTTTTATTCCAATTACTTGCTTTTCCTGAGAATAGAAAGCTGCCTTAAATAAGGAAGAGAATTTCCTTATTTAAGTTCCTTAAAATAAGGAAGAGAAAAACCCATGCATCAAATAAATTGAGGAATTCACTTCATACCAGGCTTATATTTTATGCTTAGTTTTTGGTAGGATACGAACTTACAATTCTCAAACTTCAGTGGGTCAGTGTATTATGTAAACATGACCTTAGTGGCAATTACTATTATAAAATTGGTGATAGATATAGCTTTTGCTTTACAGACTGCAAATTAAATTTAGTTAGAAAGATAATTCTAGTTAAATGTTTTAATTAACAACCTTTTTTGACTATTCTATTTAATAACCAAGATACTTCTGGTAGCCCTGGTAGCCCAGTATGCCAAATTTATTTTATGAACTCTTATCATGGATCAAATTTCACATTGCAAATAAATCTGACAAACCTGATTGTCCCAAGATGTTTTAATTGTTTTGGACATTCATAGGCAAGTAAGTTTCTTCTTGGAGAGTGGTCATACGTATGGTTAAAGATATCTTGAGATTGATTTTTTTCGCTCAATTTGTCATTTATTCAGTAATAGTCATGCCAATAGTAAATAATAATAAATATTCTCATAACAAATACTAACTTCTCTAACAAACATAATTCTCAATTGTATTTTAAAGAAACTAAGAGCATTTTAAGATATTAAAGTCCTCTATGCAAAGAGATGTTAAAGTGGTGCCTAAATTAACATGAATTTAATAGGTTATCTTTCACAATATTTAAGAAAACAAATGCCTCTGTTTTCAGCTATTTATTGCTTGGTCAACATCTAATATGGACCTAAAACTACATAAATGACTCTAAAGCCGAAAATTCCTCGGTATTTTGTGGCACATGCCAGGCTCCTTCTTATCCAAAGGTTAAGCCAGCATATTTAAAGTCAGCAGCAAGAAGTAAACTCGGATCTGACTTTTATGCCAAATCAGCTACTTACTAGCAGCCCCATAATCTAGAGAAGTAACTTCACTTTGAGGCAGTTTGGTTTTCTCTTTTCTAAACTTTTGAAAGTAGTATTTACTATGCATGATTGCAGAGAAGAAAGGTTTTTTTTTTGTTTGTTTTGTTTTGTTTTGTTTTCTTCTGGGTCCCTAACACGGTGATTGTGTTTGGTTAATATTTCTTCCACTTTCCGGCTCTTCCCCTTCCATTCCCTTTCCTTACTACCTTGTGAAGATCAGAAGACCTGGGTGAACAGAGCATACTTTCTAACAGCTCAAGGCTGCGGCCCTAGAATGATGTTTCCAGCTTCCTTAAGTTCTCACTTGGAAAAGCTTAAAGCTGCCAGAGGTCTTTACTATCGTAAATTCCAGCTAACATCTGAACATAAGGCACCTTTCTCTCAGTCTCTGTGGGAGGGGAGGAGCCTAACTTCAGTAAGTATCAGTTAGCAAACCCAAATGGCCTAGTCACCTGGACTGAACCCCCTTTTTGCCCTCGAGTGCCTTTTCCCTAGCACTCCCCAGCTTTTTGTTTCTGTCTCCTGGTTTCCTTTTTTTTTCAGTGAAGTTGCATTCGGTTCAAGCGGACTCTTTCCTCTATTTTTCAATAGTTATTGCTGAGTAAAGACTGTTCATATCACTTTAGTGTCCAGCTTTGTTTATCTTTGACACCATTCAGAGGTGTTTCCATATTTGTCCTCACGTTAAATGGGAGCTGGCTGCGGCAGGGAGATGGACAGGAAGACTACATCATTAGGAGAGCATGTTTAGTACTGTATAGTGATGTGTAATAGTGTAAAATTATGAAGTGCGTATACCATACAATGCCACTCAACCCTTAGTATTTTAAATCTTTGCTTTAAGAAGTTTTATTTTATACAATTAGATATTTTTCTCTAATTATATATATTATTGTTTAAAAGAATGATTCTAACAACTCTCACCGTAATTGCATGTCTGAGGAAAAGCTACATTAATCTTTTGGGGCTTTCTATTTTGGTTTAGGGGAATTATGATTGCTTTCCAAGTCGGATAACAATCTTTTAGGGGACTGGTTTTTGGTTATATTTATCAACACAGCCTAACTTCACATTCATTAAATATTTTTTGAGAGATTGTATGCAAGCAGTATTCTTCACTGATAATTTATTTCAAATTCCAGAAATTTTTCACCCTGAATCTACCATTATTTTTTCTCAATATCTTTATGTTGTTTTGTATTGCAGTCACTAATGATTGCTATCAGAACCATGTGTAAATTGATTAAATATTGTAAGAATAAAATATTTAAAAAGTAAAACAAAATGTTTCTAATAATCATGCTTTGAAAAAATAAGTCCACCCCGCCCTGCCACACTCTCTACTTGATTTATTTCTCTTCTCGAACACATCACCTTTTACTCTCTCTCTTTTTTTTTTTTACCTGTCTCTGAAGTTAGAAACACACACACATCTCCCTCTCTCCCTCTCTTTCTCTATCTCTTTCCCTACCCTGCTGAAATCTAATTTGACTAATGATGTCCTAAGCTGTGTGAACATTTTATTAGATAGCTATTTTGATAAAGACACACAGCAATCAAGTATTAAGTGTTCAATTTATAATTATAATAATTCATAATAATAATTCATAATTATAATTATAATAATTTATAATCAATAATCTTGATACAAGTCTCAGACTCAAGAAAAGGAGCTAATGCTCATCCTTATATGTTTGTATCCCTTCTGCCTAATTAGAAAACAAACAAAAACAAAAGCCAAACCATTAAGATAATATTTGTTTTGCTGAATGAAACAAATGTACAATGTGTCCACTGAGTGAACAGGGAAGGCACAGCCTACATCTGCAGCCGGATAAGGAAATTGAGGGATCTCAGTCCTGGTGACCCACCTTGATCTTCACCTGGGAGCTGTGTCTGACAGATACCTACAAGCCTCCATGCCTTCCTATTCTACTTAGAATTTTGTCCTTTAACACAGAAGTATACAGATTTTTTGACTTCTAAATATGTGAATAGCATAAATCTGGGTAAAAGAGTTTGTCCAAGGAAGACTTATTCAACATTTTCAAAGATCTTAGAAGGCTAAAATATGGTTTGAAATTTTCTAGATGAAGTGTAATAGACACATAAAAACCTACATCTCCGTTCAGGATTCATATTTGCCAAAATAGGACAGACTTGACTTATTAGGAGTTAGTGTGAGAAACTGAAGAATTCTTTTAATTAAATGTAAATTTTAGATGAGGCATTTTCTGCCGTGATTGTGGATTTGAATCTAAGATGTACATTGTGCAGTATAGTACTCCGGGTAAGAAATAGTCTCATATTGTTTGTTCTACAGATAAAAACAAAATGTGAACATAGATGTGCCTTGGAAACTAATTTTATGAAGGTCAGAACAATGGCATTTATACTCAATGTCTCACAGCTAGATTTTGTGTCCAAATGAGTATTTGCGGTTTTTTGTTTTCAATAGGTTCATTTGCTCCTGTGTGTCTTTATGATATTCTTTCTAGAACCCTGTCTCCCCTTTGTCACCTGGCAAATTTCAACATCAAGACCCAGCTCAGACATCACCTCCTCAGAGCAACTCTCTGTAACCTCAGAGCCACTCAGCCATAACCTAATCTCTCAGGTTCAACCCTTCTGTGCTGGAAAATCCATATTTATTATTCTATTTATCACCGTACAGGCCTGTCTATTCCATCAGACCTGTGCTGTCCAATGCAGCAGCCATTATCTGCATATGGCAATTTAAATTAAAATTGAATGTTGAATTTTTCACTTAGGTTGCCACATTTCATATGCTCAGTGGCCACATGTGGCTAGTGGCTATCATAATGAGCAGTGCAGGAATAGAATATTTCCATCACTGTAGAAAGTTCTATTAGCCAGGATTGTGCTATACTGAGATCCATACAAAAAACTTTC
Source organism: Theropithecus gelada (assembly GCF_003255815.1). Lineage (NCBI taxonomy): Eukaryota > Metazoa > Chordata > Mammalia > Primates > Cercopithecidae > Theropithecus > Theropithecus gelada. Next base: position 40,948,539 of record NC_037686.1, on the reverse strand, counting down.
TCTCCCTGATCTCTCCATCTTCATCATCTGGGGTAGTTGCTAGCATATGGAAGACAGCGAGTAACTAAAAACTGAACACAACAGAACTAAGAAATAGTGGGCATGCTTATATGAAAACAGCATCAGACTCAGTATGCATCGCCCTAAACGTGAGCATAAAATTTCTGATTCATTAAGTTAGATTTCTCTTACTAGACTTACTGGGAAATAAAACAGGCTTCTTTATTAGATACTGAGCTCAAGCTCCAAAATCTTTCCTTTAAAGCCAAGTGATCACCTGCCGGGACTCCAGTATAACAGATCCCTTCATGGGGTTGGAAATTGCAACTAGAAGAGAATAATTGAGATTCAGTCATTCTCCTGAGCAGTGTTTGAGCAACTTTTATGAAACTCTTGAGAAAATTTTGACTACTTGTCACATGTCAACCCCTGACTGTCAACAATGATCCTTGCTTTGCTGAGAATATCTCGAATGTATACATTTTTTTTTCCCCTAGAATCACTTTTACTGAAACTAATGTAGCTCTAAAATTTTATATTCGTTTTTAGGTTTTTGGTTTGTCTGTTTTACAATAAAACTTGTCTGGAGTACAAAACTGAATTAGCAATTAAATGGTTGTCAGGAAGCAAGTACTAGCCTTAATAAACAAAGTATAATTGAGAAAACAATGTCATATCAGATTTTGGCATCATTGACTAAAAGGGACTGTGGACAAATCATACTAATTTTTCAGACATCTGCCTTTCCAATAATTGAACTCAACTGTATTTGGGGCTTTGGACACAGTGAGTATTCAACAGCTATCGAATGCAAAGTGAATGTAAATAGGTCTGCTTTTTAAACCCCTTCTGCTTTGCGCAGTGAAAGCCCTAAAGAACTATTGGGCCAATTAAATAATTTGTTTTTTCTTTTGGGGGCAACAATGTGTTTTTTTAAATTTTTATCTCTATGTCCAAAGACAGCATGCTTCTAACTGTAAAACAGCACAAGCTCTACAGACATTAAAAAGTAGCTGAGAAATGGGTGTTTTTGTAGACGCAGAGCTGTTTTTGTAACTGAAGACATCAGGCAAAAATGCTCTTTTTAATACATGAAGTTAAATAACCCTTGGGGTAGAGTGTTTTACTTCATTTGTGGAGGGATTTGTGCACCCTCTCCTGTTTAGAAGGGGACTTCTGTGAGGATGGAGCATGCCCAGAGGAGGCTCATAGCAAAGCCTGAGAAAGGGCTTCAGTGAGTAAGAAAAATGAAAACCCTTTAATGGGTTTTAATGAAAACCCTTGCCTTATATCTGACAAAATCTGTTGCTACACTAGATGATTTGGGCATTTTTTTTTTCTATAAACGAGAGAGCTTCTAGCTGTGTTAAATAGGAAAACAAGTATTTTCCCTTTCAAAACCATAAGATAAATAATGATATTGACCAAACAATTCTATTTTGGAGATAGACTTCATATACTGGACCAAATATTATCATCCATAATTTATGAAATTATTGGCTTAACACCTGTTATTTTTTGAACTATGTTATCTGAAAAGATATGTTGAAGTCCTGACCCCTAGTGGTTCTGTGACCTTAGTTGGACATAGGGTTCTTACAGATTTAGTTAGTTAAGGTAATACTGGAGTAAGATAGGCCTTTAATACCAGTGTCTTTATAAAGGGATATGCAGACACACAGGGAAAAGGCCATGCAATGAAAGAAGCAGAGACTGCAGTGATACAACTACAGGCCAAGGAACGCCAAACATCAACAACCACCAATTAAAAGCTAGGAAGAGGCAAGGGAGGATTCTACCCAGGGTCTCAGAGCAAGTGTAGCCCTCCTGACATCTTGTTTTCAGACTTCTGGTCTCTAGAACGGAGACAACAAGTCTACTATTTTAAGCTGCCCAGTTTGTGGTACTTTGCAATGGCAGCCCTAAAATAATACCTGAAAAGGTTAACCAGTTCAGGTTCTTATTTCTAGGTAAGGTATTTGATAAATCAAATGAACGGAAATTGATTTTGTAGGATCATATAGTGAGTGGTGCCCCTTGATGATGCTTCTTTAGCCCCCTTCACATTATCCTTTATTGACTACATCAACTTTCCCTCATTACTTGCCTTGTAAGGAGGGTGTCGGGAAACAACTCCCTGCAATTATGTATAAAACTTGATGTCTGCATATGTACAATTTTCTGAGGCTAAAGTTCTCTAGGTTTTTTCAGTCTCTCCAAAGAAAGTCTAAGACTAGGAATGGTCCTCTTTTTAATTCTGAGGGGTCACCATGTTTAGGATAATCAGCTTACATTCTTTTTTTTTTTCATATCCAGAATCCACCAGGCCAACAAGTCAGGGACAGGAACTCAGTCAGAGCCAGTAATGTGTCACAGCCAGATGATAACAGCTCATAAAAACCCACTGGTAAATGATCATGATTTTTCAAGCTGGTAGTTAAGCCAGCCAGTGTTAAAATTAAATTATATAAACTTACACTTGAATGCATTATATTAAAAACAAGGTAAGAAATGCTTATTACTCATCACTTCCTAATAACTTTTAGTACTTTTCTCTTACCTATATTCTGAAGGGTTTTGTCCATAGATTGCATCTGCGTGATAGGCGTACAGATGTGTTACTGTGCATCTCTTCTCAACATAAATTTATGTTCAGTGACATCAAGTTGGTAGCTTGAAATCAATTGTGGGAAATCAGATCACAAAGGCAATTTGCAAAATGCCTCTCGCCAACCCTTAACCAAGATAGTTCATTGTTACTTTCAGGCTACCACTGATTCAGACTTGACTGATTGTTCACTCTTATATCCCTGGGATTTCTATAATTTTGGATATTACATAAGAATGTTGGACTAGACTCAAAAGACAGCCATTGAATAACGTTAAATAGGGCCTTCTCTTATAGTAGAGTTCACAAATTTGTCCTAACAGTGCTTTATGTCTAGATCTGACCTTTAAGAATATAAAGGAGTTGTCAGTCGCCCAGTTACAAAATGTTCAGGGAATAAGGTACTATCATCTTTCTCATAACTTAGCATGACCAATTATTACTTTAAAATGAATCTAAATAAAAATGTCCATAACCTCATCAAAACCTTTTCTGTATCCCAGATTTTGCATGATTGAGTAGCAATTTATGAGAACAGTAAATCACTTTTGCATTTGAAAATAAAACCTTTTCTCTTGGGTAACTTTCTGAAAAGTTTCAGTATTATCTATAAACTGCAAGACTGTGTTTCTTGTTTGATTACCTTAAACTGATAAATTTCTCTGTTATTTGAAATAAATCATTCACATGTTTTTGGTTATGTTTTATTTATTGCCTTTCTTTTTTCTCTTAGAAGCAATAATGAATTTTATCTAGAAGAGATATGAGAAAAGTCCCCCTTTAATCTTAATTTTTCTTTGGTTATATTTTCTAGGATTGGCCATGTGAGTGTGACCACATGATGACAAACTTATCCTGGTCACCTAATGAAAATGTTTCTGAAATTTTTCTGTAGTTTCATCAACCTCCATTGTATAAAAACTGTGTTTACAACCTGAGCAAATTACTGGAGTAGTAAAAGAAACATTGCTAGCCTTTACCCCATGAGAAGCACAGTAAAAAAAAAAAATGCTTATTTTCATGGTTCTGTAACCCAAATAGAAAATGAGATGAGAAGATTTTTCCAAAATGCAATTACTTTATTGTTAACACTTACTGTCTAGAGTTGGAAGAAGTAAATAATGACACTAATATTGTTCATCTAGCCACATGTAAATGTGCTTTAGTTTCCCAGCTTATGCACATCTTAACACTCTGTTTGTGCTTAAGCCTTTTGCATTATGAAATACGGCAAAAAGTTTTCCGGGCAGTGTGAATGAGATCTAGCTACCACATGATAGACTGGACCAAATGATATTGTCTTCTCTGGGAGGGAAAAAGCAATCCTCATTATCACGAAATGTCAAATTTCAAAATAAAATACTTTTGATACATAGTCACCTGATAATACAGAAATTATCAATTCCCCCTTTAGAAAATTAAGCTTGCCACCTCTTGTGGTTAAGGTGACACTGCTGTGCCACCTTTGTTTATCATAGGGAAAGTGACACAGAATATCAAGGATGGTCAGATAATTCACAATAGACTGATAACTACTATTTGACATTTTGTAGATTCAAAATCAACTCATTTCTGATTAAACAACACAACTCTGTGCATGATTACTTTTATTTTTCTCTCAGAATTTCAATAATAAGCACAAGACATATTTAAAAGAAACATTTATTTTTGAAGGAGGGTTAGCCTTGAAAAGACAAATGGGAGAAGTCAGAATGATGGAAAGATGGATTTGCACCTGATATATTCATAGGCAAGGCTAAATGGCTCTCCAGTGAGGAGCTGTATCAGCACAGGGTCTTTATAAAAGCTGGGAGTGGAAGTGGCAAGTTCCTTTTTGTTTCTTTTTATGATCCCAACGTATTAGGAGGCTGCCTGTCAATATTTCTTGAAAAAGAAAGGGACCTCTACCCTTAGGACATATACTGTGTTTTGTGGGAGCCAAGGGTACATAGCTTTAGGGAGAAAAAGTTGGTGATGTGCTAAAAACAAACCTCTATAACCAGAGTCTAACTAAGCGGAAGGAATGCTGTCAGGGGTGCGGATGCGGAAAGTGACTTGACCTCTTCTCCACTGTCTCCTCTTCTATTTCCTCAGCAACTTGGCTTCTCAATGGTCAGACCTTGGGTGACTAATTAAAATGCTGGAAGAAATCACCATTCTTTAATTAATGGATTACTGAAGGCAAACCATTCAATACATAATTGAAAATGCTGTTGAACTAAGAAGTCCCTTCCTTTTGGATCTGTAATACACATTGAACCTAGTAATACGGCCCTGGGGTCAGTGGCAGAGCCTGTGTGGATCTAAGGGGAGAGATTTTGGTTGGGACCACACAGATGTGGTAAAATAGGTCAAATGCTCCCTCTCTCTCATTCTCTGTGTGCCCTCTTTGTAATGTCTCAGTGGTGGTCATGGGTTTTAGATGTTATTAATCACGAAAGTTGTAAGGTGCTTGGAGGTGGCACCTACCCCGTCCCCTTTTTTATTTTAGAAAAAGAGAGAGTGGCTGTCCAAAGACTTTCTATCCCTATCTCAGCACCTATTGTAGAGATAGGAGCCTCAGACTCCAATTTATGGTGGAGGTTTTAGGGAGGAAAAGGAGTTTTTCTCCTCCCTTTTTTCATGCATGGCTTAGGAAAGCTGGAAGAGATGAATCACAAAAATAATTTTTTCATAATATCACAGACATACCATATACAGAGATGCACCTCTTTAATATTCACCTCGTGCTGAGGCATTCATGAATGATTAGTGTTCGTATTTAACCCATTCCGTGTCTGGCTTTATTCCAATGTTTGTGACAGTCAAAGGTCTACAAGGTGTATTGGGCTTTTATTTTTTTTGTATATACATGCTACGTACGTCTACTTTATATACAACTCTCATCAATATTTCACTCAGTTATTCACCACTACTTGGAAATGTCGCTTAACCTCATTGAATGCCAGTTTTCTCATTAATAAAATGGGACAAATCATTTATTATGTTGTATAAAAATGAAATTATTTGACATGAAGTGTTTAGAAATGTGTTTGGTTCCTTTTCAGTGCTGGTTTTAAGGGATCTTTCTCATGGTTTAGGGAGTCTGTGAAGTCCCTGAAAATGTGTGAATGATTTTCTATGTATGTCCAAAACTACTTTTTATATGGAGCTTTTATCAGACTTTGAAAGGACCTTGGCCCTCTGTAATTTCACATATCAGTTACCATTTGAAGGTAATCCATTTTCAGATATGAAACATCTGTATGTTAATCTTTCTATATAAATTAATCTCTCTCTGCGTATGTGTATGTGTTTGTGTATTTTTTCCTCAAAGCAGCTTTCGAATTGGTAAGGAATTATTTATTCACTTTATCACAGTTATGCTGTGTAAAACACTTCTTTGGGTGGCAGAATAATTTCTTAAGCATCATCTTTTGTGTGTGATTATGAAATATTTCAAAAATGCAAGAATATACAGAATCAGAGATCTCAGTCTACTCTCCACATAACAATAATACCCTATGATTAAGAAATGGGGTGAGGTAAGATGGTTTGTGTTGCAGATGAACTTTTATAGCTTGGCTTCTCAAAGTTGTTCCTCAAGATCTCTTTTTTTTTCTTCCTTGCCTTCCTTCCATTAAGTGTGATTCCCTGTGCTAGTGCCCAGAGATGCCTGTGTGTTCAGGATCTGGTTATTCCTCCTTGGATCAAATGGGAAGAAACACACTTCAGAGAAGTTTCTATTTTATCGTTGCTGTGGTTTCAATGCACTCCCCAAAGTTCATCTGTTGCAAACTTAATCTCCAATGCACCAATGTTGACAGGTGGGGTCTATATATGAGTGATTAGGTCATGAGGGTTCTGCCCTAACGAATGGATAAGTGTTGCCCTCATGAGACTAGGTTTGTCATAACAGTGAATTTAGCCTCTTCTTGTTCTCTTGCTTTTGTGCTCTCTTGCCCTTCCACCTTTCACCATAGGATGACATAGCATGAAGGCCCTAGCCAAATGGGGGCCCTTCATTCTTGGACTTTCCAGTCTCTAGAACTGTAAGAAATAAGCCTTTGTTTTGCATACGTTACCCAGTCTCAGGTATTCTGTTATAGTAGCACAAAACAAACTATGACAATAGTAAAAAATAATTGAAGCAGTTATCTATTTCACTGAATAATTCGATTCCATTGACACTGGAATACTTTAGGAATGACTCATCCCCACTTCCATCTTTTTCACTTTAAATTATAGGTAAGTAGGCCAACTGTCTCCAAATTTTCCTATCTGGATGTTACATCAGGTAGACTTATAATAAACACCCTGATAAACACACAAAGACTGTGAAATGCCTACTTATAAAGAATCTTATCGCTTAGCATGGTGGCTTACACCCGTAATCCCAACACTTTGGGAGGCCAAGTTGGGCAGATTCTTGAGGTTAGGAGTTTGAGACCAGTGTGGCCAACATGGTGAAACCTCATCTCTACTACTAAAAACAAACAAACAAACAAACAAAAAACATTAGCCTGGCATAGTGGCATGTGCCTGTAGTTCCAGCTACTCAGGAGGCTGAGTCAGGAGAATCGATTGAACCCCGGAAGCGGAGGTTTCAGTGAGCTGAGATCATGCCACTGCACTCCAGCCTGGGTGACAGAGTGAGACTCTGTCTCAAAAACAAAAAGGAAAAAAAAAGATTCTTTACTCAATGTGTATTATAGTTGTTTGTTGGTTATTTTTCATCCCTATCATCATTTGGGTGTGATGAATATAAATATAGATGTAATATACCTTTGCTTCACTTATTTTTTCTCTCTGATCTTCCCTCATGAACAAAGCCCTGTGTATCTACAATGTTGGAACTTCAGTTGGAACTATGGGATCAATGGGATTCCTATAGTATCTTCTTCTATGTTGGCAGTTCATTAAAGAAGAGTCAGGGATTGCTGGATGAGACAATGACAAAATAAGGCAAGAGCACTCAGATAGGATTATCTCTGCAGTTGCTATTTTAGCATTTTTGCGGTCCACATATATGTGTGTCTTCAGTCATTATGCTTTCATGTTCATTTCTTTATGTTAATATATGAACATACAAATACTTTTGCTGACATAAAGATCACAGAAAATTCAAACTGGCTTTGTGTCTCATGACAAACAAATTGAATTTATCTTCTGAACCTGCTAAAGTGAGATTTGTAAATAATATGAGCCATAGCTAAAGCATCCAGTCAGGTGTCTCCTACATAGATTGATTAGAGCAATTATTCTTAAACATGGCAATGCTCATCTCAAATCCATTCCTCTACTCTGAGTCAATGATAAGTATAAGACAAGGGTATACATTCTTAACTAGTGAAAATACAACCCAATAAAATAAAAAATGATGGCAAAAATGGAAGAACTAGCAAAAGAGAAACTAGAGATGGGTTTTGTGATAGGAATATTTCCTGGGAAAATGTAAACTTGGGGTAAATATACATATTCAGCCCTAACACAGAGATGTGGAACTGAAGAATCCCATATGAATGCTAAACTAAGTAAGGTTGATAACAGTCTGATAAAATGAAATTATTGCATGTTATACTGTTAGTTTTGACTTATATAATGAGGTTGGTCATTCATATAAGCTAATCAGGAAACAAAGGCAGATGTCAAACCATCATGTAAACACAACTGTTTAAATTAGTTCCATCATTACTTGTGAACTGCTCCGACCCTGTCAGTTCTGGTGAGTGGAGTACTTAAGTTCTGAGTCCTGTCAATAAATACTTGGCTGCTGATCCACTTCCAACAGGGCATGACAAGGTCATAATGTTTTGCAGGCTCCCCTTTCTACAAATGGTAATGACCATGGATTCCAAAGAGATTGCTTCAAAGCATGTGTTGTACCATCAGAAATGGTATTTTCAATAGAAGCTTAGTAATCACTATAGACTGATTTGAAGAAGATGATGAACCAAGTCTATAAGAATGCCATAAAGATTTAAAAAACAAATGAGCAAACAAAAAGCAGAAAACAAAACTGTAAAAACCCCTGGCTGAAGTTGTTTGTACGTACTCCAAGCTTCATACATAGAACAAAATTATTTGCATCTGGCCTTATTGGATTTAAATATCTAGTGTTTGTTGGAAAAATATTGAGGTTGAATTATAATGGCTATGATAATTTAGGGTTATGTGGTTGGTTACTTGTAGCAAAACCCAAGATGACAATGATAAATTTTATAGTAAATTTATGGTGAGTTTAGATGTGGATGTCAGCCAATTAAATGAGCAATCAAACTACAAATAGAATTAGTTTCCTTTGAAATGCCAGCTCCATGGAGAGCCCCATTACTCGGCAAAAACAGACAACTTATAGAAGAAATCCATCAAAATATATTGTCTGGAACTAAATAAGAGCTGAGGTAGCAACTGTATTTATTAAGGAGAGAAACCTAATTTGGAATCACAATGAACAATTAAATTTTAAGTAAAATATACTGAGAGTCAGTGACAAGTTACAGACTTGAGAATAAAAACTAAACTTCCTATAATGTTTTTCTCTCTGTATATATATACACACACACACACATAAAATAATATATAATCACACACACACACACACACACACACACACACACACATATTTATTTGTTCCAAAATGGGAACCAACATTTCGGAAATTTCTGTTCCCAAAATTTCCATTCAGTAGCTACAAGCTCAGAGGCTTCAGGACCAGAAAATTAACATGAACATTAACATGAAGTGCTCAGTGTTATAAAATATAGTAGCAAATGATGTGTGCTATGGCCAACTGGGAGCTCAAGACATTTAAAGTCATTCCCATTCAACTTTGTGACCTAAAAACCTCCTTTTGGCTCATTCAAATGCTGGTGATTTGACCAGCCGACTTTCAGATTTGTGAACTCAGAGTAAGACAATTAAATAATTACTTGAGCCAAATTCACCTGCAAATATACTCTGTAAGGATGAGAGAGATTTTACTATTCCAAGATTGAAAATATGAACACCAGAATTTGTGCATGATATTACTAAATAATGCATCTGAATCACACATATAGAAATATTTTTAGGACTCTCTCCTAAGAAATCTGACTATAATAAGAAAATATCTTTCTGTGATTTGTTTTGAATATCCGTTGAAATTGCTCTGCTAATGAATTTCGTTCAATAGACTTAGATCACACTTTCATGTTTATTGATAGCACTTTGCTTAGCTATTTCGCTGACTTGTGGATCATTTTTACCATTGATCATTAGTATCTATTCTACTTAATTATACTTCTGTTGGTATCTCAGTAATTTCCATTTAATTTGCTTCCATGGAAGTGGTTGGAAACTGAAAACTTTAACCGTTTCCATTACTCCAGGATATGTTTCTGTCTGGTAGAATTTATCTATTTTCAAAAAAGAATTTATTCTCTGTAGAAAATAATTAGAAACCTTTTTTGTTCTACCTAACAGGTACTTGCAATGTAAAACTTTAGTTGTAAGTGAATTATCAGGATTTCAAATATATCCATATTAAATATTACCGAAGTGTAAAATGTCTTAAACTGTGTAACTTTTTTTGAAATTAGCCATTTTAGTACCATTGGCCACATTTCTAAAGTATGTCATTATTACTCAAAATCTATTTGTAAATAAATGAATGGATGAATACACTACACATACAGCCATTAATAGAAATTGTAAAATATACATTTAGAAAAAATTCTCAATACATGCTCTATCAGTACTGAAAAAAAGGTACTAATTTTGATTTATGCAGAAAGCAAAAGCAATAGTAAGTAACACTGGTGTTTAAACAGGTTATAGATGAATTTCTTCTTGCATCAATAATGTCAGAAGCACTAATTAAAATAGTGTATATTAAAACTCACAACCCATATTCCTAACCTGAGAAGTTTAGCTTATATTAAAGAAGGAAACATACCTTTCAACCTAACTGTAAAAAGTAGACCTGAACACTTAGGTTAAGATGATGAGAGTAGAATACTCTAATCATCATCATTAATCACCCTCTTGCCGCTCTGTGGATACCTCACCTCACAATACCACAATATCCTGATTTCACAATATTTGTGAGTGCTGGGAGGAATTTTATATATCTGAATTGACCATATGTTGAGCCTATATATTGAAGCATGATATCTTTCTTATTTATTTAAAACTCTGCCTGAAAAACATAAGATGATATCCTATAAATGTATTTATAAGCTTTTATTATTTTCTGATGCTTGAAACCCATTGTTTCAATAAAAGATGGATATAACATAATAAAAATCAGGAATGTTCCTCAAAGTCCAGAATCCTCAGTCACTATATTAAATTTTCCCTGGCATTACCATTGGAAGCCTGGGATTTACTGTACGTATGATGGTATCAATAAGACACCACAACCGTGTATCTAATAAGTTGATTATGCTGAAACGGTGTTGGTGGTTCCAGATTTAGGGTAAAAGCACAAAAGAGAGAAAGTGAAAGCAAGAAATTATTAAAACTCTGAATTCAGGTTTGGAAATTAGGTGGCTTATTTTTAGGACATATGTTGGAGTTTTGTACCAATGCATGTTTCTCTGTATAGGTTATGGGTGGTGACATGTTTGTCTGTTCTTCATATATGTTAGTAACAAGACAACACTTTTTGGCATTTAGTGGTTGTGTTAAAATTTCATGATTAGATATGTTGTAAATTTTAAAACAGCAATCACATTTTCCGATACTCTGAACCAGATGCTCAACATTAGACGTCTTAACTTCCCCATATGCTTCACCTGCAGGCTAACTCACTGGAAAACATCTGCCCTATTGGTTCTCCAACACAGTGGCATTGTCACTGGTCTAATCATGTCTTGAACTATATTGTTGAATACCCAGAGTGATTTCTCTAGGTAGATGCGATGAAGCAGCAGGAGTAACTCTGGGAAATGCATGTGACAGATGTTTTTAAAATCAAATCCATCAAATATTACTACTTTAAATTCATTCAAAATTGATTAGACCCACTCCTGTGATCTTGCCTCATACTGGTTTTGTTTAGTTTAGTTAATGTTGCAATTAATTTTTGCAAAAATCTAATTCATCCCCAAGCTTATTTCGTGCCAAGAGCTGTTTGTGAAAATCTTCTGAAGCAAAATACCCTGTCTAATTTGATCTGTTGTCATGATTGAAAATACTAAGTTGATATTTCTTTGTTTCTACACTGATATAATTAAGATGCCCACGCTTTTCTAATTAATCTAAAATTGCTTTGGCTATTAGATATCCTAATAGAATATAATGTATTGTTTTTTTCTTATCTCTGTCATTAGTCAAGATAATTAATTTTGCCAAGTTTGAAACACACCCAATATTTATTTGCATATTAAGATTTCAATCTAAGCCAGACTTCTTTGTCAAATATTATCCATTACTTATTAAATAGAATTACTCTAAAGAGCCATGTTAACAATGTTCAAAGTAGAATATATAATAAGTAATGTGTTATTTGCATACATACAGTTTATTTATATTTAAGTATATATACATAGGTATACATATTCAAATTAATATATTTAGAATTAGGCATAATATAATGACTATAATATATTTGATACAAGACATTAAGTAAGACATTTTATATATAATACTATATTTAGATACATACCTAATATTTTTATATACCCAAATAATTATTTATAGTGTTTATGATATAGTTTCTGTTATATTTCAGTAAACAAATTAAATACTCTTTACATTACCTACTGTAAGTAAAAAATATTAAACAAGTAAATAAGCACTTAAGAGAAATTCAGTAAATGTCCAGTCCATTTTGGATATATTAATTGTCATTATGGTTCATGTTTAGTTTTTAGAAATAAGAAATGTGAATATTTTATAATTATTTCAGGGTATAAGAATGTAAACAAAGTGGTGGATACTCTTCATTTTAATTGCTTATTTTCAAAAATGATATTAAATAGTAGCACTTACATTACCAATGTAAATTTAAATGGCATATTAAATTCATGCAAGGTATTAAATATGCTGATGAAGCTACTCTTTAAAAACATCCCTAAACTCATTTTACAAATACTCTGACTGAAAGCATAAACAAGAGTATGTAAATAATAATAAACTCGATAATGTCAGTTGGTTGTAAGATATTTTGATAAATTGTGTTTAAGTGTAATTGAAAGCAGCTAATAGTATACTCAAAGATATCTGCATCTCACAAAAATCTTTAAAAAATATTCTATTTGGAAAAATAATTCCATTTTTAATTACTTCATTGAATATTTTATAATATATTGTATTATTTAAAACGTTCTTTTTGAAATATATAACCTCCATATTTTTTAGCTTTGACTATATTTGTCTCCTTATATTTAAATTCAATACTTTAATTTTATTTTTCAAAGGGATATTTTTACTGATTTGGCAAAGAAGGTTACAACTTTAGTTCAGAAATATGCCTTGTGTAGCTTAAGGACTTAAAAAATCAATTTATTCCAAAAACCATTTTTAATGAAATTTTTATTGATAATAAAATAAACGAATGGAAAGACTTATAACATTGAGATAAAATTGCTATATAAAAAACATTTTTGATGGAGAAATTCATTTCGTATTTGCATATGTTTAGAGAAACATGCAGTTTAATTTGAATTCATGGGGATTCTGCCAGTAAACAACAATCAGGTTTCTACTTATTAAGTTTATGGGCCCTACGTCAATTTTTTTTTCTACCAAGGTATTCCATCTCCTTCCCATATTTTTCATATTAACCTGTATGGCACAGGTTTATCCAGTCCTTCATCCTGTCACATATTCATATTATAATGATTATATAAGCTATAACTTTATAAATAAGTTACAAAGTGTGGATTGTTTTGATGTAGTGATTTAAGAAGACACATTATATGGAAAACCACTCAGTATCGGTAGGCATCATGGAAATGCAAATTGAACAATGCTGAAATACCCTTAGCACCCACCAGATTACTTAAATTAAAAAGACTAACAATGCAAAGTGTTGTCTAGGATATGGAACAGCTGGTGTACACATATGTTATTGGTGAAATGTAAAGATGAAGTTATCACTTTGGAAAACTATTTGATATTTTCCAATATATATATGTCTTCCTTATAACCTAGCAATTCTAGTTATAGATATATATCTGAGAGATACAAGTGCATAGGTGTATAAAATTACCAAAAGAAGATACTCATAGGAGCTTTATTCATAGTAGCAAAAAACTGGAAACAACCCAACAGTACATCAACAATAAAATAAACAATTTTGATAGAGTCAAAAATAGAATGCTAAACAGTAATTAATACACAAATTGATGTACACTACAATATGACTAAATCTTAAAAACTTTCTGAGGGAACAAAATTAAAATAGTTCCTACTCTAAAAATATATTTAAGTGAAGCTCAAGAAGAGGCAAACCTATCCATTATGATAGAACTCAGAATTGAGGTTACTTCCAGTGGGAAGATTTTAACCATAATGGGGCACAAAAGTTTAGCAGAGACAGAAATGTTTTATCTCTTGATTTTCTTGGTGTAGACATATACATAAATATACACCTACATACACACATGAACATTAGTCATGTGATACAGTTCAGATTTATAGATTTAGTCAAATGTAAATTATATCAATAAATAAAAGAAATACAATGAGTTGTTACACTAATTAAAACTAGAGTGTTTTTATCAGCATTGATGAGACTAAAACATAAAATACATAAAGACCTTAAAATCATGGGCAACCTACTGAATAGGAGAAAATTATTGCAATCTCTCCATCTGACACAGGTCTAATATCCAGAATCTACAAGGAACTTAAACAAATTTACAAGAAAATAATGCCCCATCAAAAAGCGGGTAAAGCACATGAACAGAAGGTTCTCAAAAGTTGCAGCCAACAAATATGTGAAAAATACCTCATCATCACTGGTCATTAGAGAAATGCAAATCGAAAATACAATAAGATACCATTTAATGCCCATTAGAATGGCAATCATTAAAAAGTCTGTAAATAAGAGATACTGGAAAGGACAGAGAAATAGGAACACATTAACAGTGTTGGTGGGAGTGTAAATTAGTTCAACCATTGTGAAAGACAGTGTGGGGATTCCTCAAGGATCTAGAACCAGAAATAACATTTGACCCAGCAATCCCATTACTGGAGCTATAACCAAAGGATTATAAATCATTCTACTATAAAGACACATGCACACATATATTTATTGCAGCACTGTTTACAATAGCAAAGTCTTGGAACCAACCTAAATGCCCATCAATGATAGACTACATAAAGAAAATGTGGCACAGATACACCATGGAATATACACAGCCATAAAAAATAGTGAGCTCATGTCCTTTGCAGAGACATGGGTGAAGCTGGAAACCATCATCCTCAGAAAACTAACACAGAAACAGAAAACCAAACACCACATGTTCTCCCTCATAACTGGGAGTTGAACAATGAGAACACATGGACAAAGGGGAACATCACGTACCAGGGCATATCGAGGGTCGGGAGTGAGGGGAGGGAGGGAGAGCCTTAGGACAACTACCTAATGCATGCAGGGCTTAAAACCTAGGTGATGGGTTGATGGGTGCAGCAAACCACCATGGCACGTTTATACCTGTGTAATAAACTTTCACATTCTGCACATGCATTCTAGAATTTTAAAAAAATCCGAGTCCAATTCCTCTTCAGCCTGACTACCCTTGCTTTTCTCAAGAAATATGTCATATAGTACACTTCCAATCAACACTCAAAAACTCTTATTTCCTTGGGAATAAAGAAGCATATTTCAAATTATAAATTATTGTGCACAGTGTCTACCTCTAAAACTGAGTTACTGTATTTGAAGACTGGTGAAAGTTTCAATGAACACAACAATAACCATACATAGATACTTATACATGGTGAAGACTGTACCATTACATGGATTATTTCACTGCTTCTCATGACAATATTAATGAAATGGATACTATTTTGTAACCATAGTGAGGCATCCAGCTGTACCTCAAACCCAGTCACACTGCCTTTAGAAGACCTGTCCTTAACAATGTATTATTTTTGTGCTAGATATTCTGATTGTAATGATCATATGACCAAAACAGTTGGCCCATTTTGAATCAATCTACATTTAGATCATTGTAAGTAAATAGATGAATCACTTGTTTATTGGCAGGTCAGCTATTGCAATTTCTTAAGCATATGTTTGAAGTTAAACTGTTCTTTGGAACATATGGGTAATTATTTATGTTCTTCCAATGTAGGTACTTAAAGTAGAATGTTTCTGTACTTTAAAATGAAATGTATTAGCTTTATGAAATTTAAAGAGAAGATGCAGGAAGGCACCTATGAGAAGGCTCATGTGTTCAAGTCTGAAGTAAAGATCATTGATTTTAAGTTTAGAATCCCTAAGTTATCTTTAGAGAGAATGGCTAAATTGCTGCATAAACGTCTGAAGCTGGCAAGAGGAAATTTGGAAGAACAAAATGAGGCCATCCCTGAAACCTACTTTATGATGATATCTGTGTGATAGAGTAATGTAGAGGAATTGACATCTCCATTTGATTAAATTCCCAAGGAAGTTCAAGAAAATCCTTTATGTATCTTATTTAATATGTGTTCTTCCCCTACACGATTAAAATTAGAATGCAACTAAGACTCTACTAGGGGAAGGAAAATACAAATGTAAAATGACCATTCTTTCAGTTCCCTTAGAGATTTGATAAGTGAGAGAAGGAATGTCAACAATTATGCTCAGATTCTAGACTATCACTAGATTTTGCCTCTCGAAAATTTTGCTTCCTGGGAAAATAATTGCTAATAAGCCATTTAACAAAGATAATCCCTATCTGACTTTAATTCATTCAAAAATTATATATAGCAAGTTTAAAATATGAAAAGAACTGAAACCTTTCTGATCTGACCAGCTGGCTAAAATCCTGGAACAGAGAATTTTGGACTGGACATAAGCTTTATGCATTAGCCAAATTAGACACCATTTAACTTGCACGACTCTGATTAATCATAGTCACTCTTAAATACAAATCCAATTTTAGATTTCCTCCAGCTCAAGTTTATTGAACATTTTATTTCTGATGTAGACTAACCTTCATTTGATTGTGTTTAGTTGCTAGTGGCTTTAGATGTCCCTTATGTGACAGTAATATTTAGAGGATACATGTATGTGAAGGGAAAACCTTAAAATATTTGTATTCTACCATAAGGAAATCTATGTTTTTCTGCAACTTAGAAGAGGTTATATCTTTATATACAAAAATTATGTTTACAATGTTTTTTAAATAAAATGGTGGTTTTTTTTATTGCAACTCTTCATCTACAATAGAGGTCCACAGACTTACTTTACCATATGATGAACAAAACCTTAAAAATATTACTTGTGAATTTATCACAAGTTTAAATAAACAAATGCATTGAACTGAATTTTGAGCAAACTTATGCATAGCCAAGGATTTTTTTTTTTTTTTTTTTTTTTTTTGAGACTGAGTCTGGCTCTGTCGCCCAGGCTGGAGTGCAGTGGCCGGATCTCAGCTCACTGCAAGCTCCACCTCCCGGGTTTACGACATTCTCCTGCCTCAGCCTCCCGAGTAGCTGGGACTACAGGCGCCCGCCACGTCGCCCGGCTAGTTTTTTGCATTTTTTTTAGTAGAGACGGGGTTTCAATGTGTTAGCCAGGATGGTCTCGATCTCCTGACCTCGTGATCCGCCCATCTCGGCCTCCCAAAGTGCTGGGATTACAGGCTTGAGCCACCGCGCCCGGCCGCATAGCCAAGGATTAAGAAAATTCCATTACAGTCCATAGATGAAGCTAGTACTACTATTAATGTATTTTTCAAAAACTTATGCATTACCGAGTTCATGTCTCTTTAACCAAAATATATAAAAATGTATGGTGAATATTTTGTCAAAATGTGTGGAATTAATTAAGTATAGGAATCCACAGGATCAAGTTTAATACTATTTAATTTTAATCCATAGCTGAATAATGAAAGTAAATAAACAGGGCCAAAAACATGTTACTTTTGAGAATACTTATGTCCTCCAAGTAAACTACATTTATTTGTATTATTCTTTGTCTCTCCATTTTCATTAAAAAAGAAAATATATGGAAGTGGGTGAGAGTTTGAGGACCAAATGTGTAGCTGCAAGTACGTTCTTAATTCAGAACTTACAAATTTCTAGGTAGTGTTTAAACCTATTCAACTAGAAAGGGAAACATATTTCACTAAAATCATTGGTAAAAAAATTGTATGACGGTTATGTTCAAAGGTATGTCTCAAACAGAGCAAAATAGCAAAATAGGACATGCCTTTGAAAATAAGCACCATGCATTTAGCTGAAATAAACAATGCATTTGCAAATTTTTGCCTTGGTCTTCGCTATAACTTTTTTTTTTTTTTTTTAAATGATATATGACCTTGAGAATTATGGTCAAATTTTAAATATAAAAACTGAAAACATCTGTTATGTGAGTTTCCATTTCATTATTCACTAGAAATAATGAGACTAAAATGTTACCTAACATATTTGAAACTCATGACATGCCAAATTAAAGCTAAATATATAGTAAAATTTTAATTATTTTGTTTATTTAATTTTATAATGGAAGTGAGAGTATTTGAGACTAGAAAAATATATGAGGAAATGCTACAGAATCAAACATTTTTGCATATATGTCAAGTTATAGAAGAAATTAGCAAAGAATATCTAACTAAATTTGTTTTCAAAAGATTTTTTACATCTGCCCTTTAATGTTTAGAGCTTATCAGCAACTAGAAAACTGAGTCAAGCATTTATGGTAAACTGTTTTTACTGAAGTATGTTTGCTGGTTGATAAAGATGTCCTCCGTGAGAAGACAGAATTAGCAAGTTATCTTCAGCCAGAGGAACATTTTATATTAATGTGTAGCAGATTACTTTGAAAAGTGGTTTATTGAAGTTCTCACTCACTTTAGTTTTGTAAAAGGAAATGTGACATTAGTCATGGTATGTTTCATTTTTTTTTTTAAGTTGGGTGAAGGGTTGACAAATGTTAATTTTCTTATGCTTCATAACATGCAAATATACTTTTACTTATGTATGGTTTTTTGCATAACATCTTTTAGTGAAAATTAAAATTAATATGCCACTAGTCATTCTAAAGGAACATATAATTTGAGCAAGAAATGTCTTTCTTTTCAGTCTTTATTAAAGTGGGTTATTTTTAGTGGTTTCTATCTCTAGGTATCTAATTGTCATTTTAGTTATCGATAGTTTATGAACAGGTATGTCCAGTCTTAGAAGTTTGTCAATTTCTTCAGTAACCATACCAAATCTTAAGTCTGTAGTTACTGGTTACAGTATGCAATCTTAAACTGGGATTTATGTTCATGATATTCAAGGGTTATTCTTAGGAACAATGATCCATAAACTTATGGGGAAATGATAAAACTAGGAATTATCACTCCTCCTAGAAAAATGTATACATGCTCATAGATGTAATTTTTTAAAATAAAATCTAATATAGTAGTCTCAGATCTCCTAAAATTCATCTATTGCTAGCAGCAGTAACATCATTTACTTTTAGTATGCCAAAAATTGGTAGTATTTTCTTTTTATACATACTACTGCAGGTTCCCTACAGTTGTTTCTAAGGTGGATTTAGCCTGAGTTGCCCCATGTCAGTTTCTGCATGGTGGCAATGTTTCAGTTTTCATTGCCTGTTCTTAATTCCTGAGAGAACCTTTGGATTGCAACAGCATTTATCAGTGCAGCAACACAATCTTCATTCCACTGACATGTACATAATTGTGTCTTGATCTTTGATGTTAAATGTGACTTTGACATGTTAATACAAATGCTTAAGAAATTCCTTGATGGGTACAGCAAACCACCATGGCATGTGTGTACCTATGTAACAAGCATGCACATTCTGCACAGGTACCCCAGAATTTAAAGTATAGTAATAATAAAGAAATTCCAAAAGGTTGGAAGCTAGCATCATATTATTTCTACTTGGGCAACATGACACCAACTCTTGTATAAACAACAAATTTGTAGAAATGAATATTGACATTATAGAGTGGTGTATGCTACAGCATCAAGCTTTCAACTGCATTGGTTTTACCTAAATTCTGAATATAAGAATTTCCCCAGTTGTTCCCAAACTGGCTTTAAGGAAGACACATTCTTCACTAACCTCGTTGCCTACGTCTCCTCTCTTTTTGTGCAAAAGTGTTTACATATTCCATTCTCTTTATCAGAAACACGTATGCCCTACTAACTATACTTTTGATTGTATTGCTTCAATTTATTTTTGATACTTCAATTTAAATATCTCTTTCTCAGGGATGTTTTCTCTATACATGTCCTTTCTCTATCAAAGCATGTAATTCATTTTGTTTTCTGAAATTAAAAAGACCAGGGTTTATTATGATACATAGAATATTGTATGTCATCAAGGAGCATTTCTTATTGAAAATTAAATGTACAAATGAATGGATAAAATAACAAATTAATGCTATAACGTAGTGTATACTAAAGATACACCTGTTTGATTAATAAAACATGCTCTTTGCCTTCAATTTTAAAGATGTTCATGACAAAAACTGAAATAATTGAATTTGAACTTTCCTATATATACTATCTTCATGTAAAATCTTGTTTTATACCAAAATCATGATTCTCTATTTTTCATACAATGTTTTTTCAATATCTTTTCTTCATGCAATCTCCTACATTCCTTAAGAGCATTAAAAGACTAGATTTCAGGACCAAGGAGAGTTCCACGTTGATGTCAACCAACAAAAAACTTGGTGCCTGAATTTTGTAGGAGAAAACTAGTAATGTACTTTAATCAGTGGTTAAAATTGGTCACTGACTGGGACCAATGCTGTCTAGCACAATTACTTTAACAATTATCGTTTTCACAAACGAGCTAGCTGAGAGCTTTCACATAATTCAATAGCTGACTTTAAAAATTCAGGATCATTTTTCACAACTCAATGTTACTTCATCACTTGAACCTATGGGTCTGATAATTGATATCAAGGCTAAATTTCTCTCTCTTTTTTTTTTGCCTATATGGTTCATAGACATTTAAAAAGTCAACACCTTTTATTTTTACAGAAGGCATTAGAACTACCGCTGTCACTTGTGAAAAGTTTTGAGATAGGAAATTACACTTTTAAAATGAAGAACAGCTTAAGCATCGGCTGTCATGAGCTACTTTTCCTAGGGTTAGTACCTTAAGAAAACTCACTGGTACTCATATCCCTAATCCAGGCAAACTTTTTATTTCCAGGATATACATACTCTTAATAGTTCATCCCACCAGCCTCATCCTAGATTCTGCCACCTCACTTATCCTTAAGTCTTCCCCCTTCCTTTTCATAAAATATTAAACCTATAAATGAAAATTCCAGGATATGTATCACATTATCTTTTGCTGTGATATATTCCAGTTTATCGGATTTTTTTTTAGACTGGGAATTGGCAAATTAAGGACTATGGATCAAATTCAGCTGACTACTCATCTTTTTTTTTTTAATAAAGTTTTATTGAATTACAGCTAGAACCATTTGTTTACTTATTATGTATGGTTGCTTTTGTGCTGCAGTATCAAAGCAGACAGCACATAACCTACAAAGCCTAATGTATTTATTGTCTGTCCCTTTACAAAAAGGACCTTCATTGACTCCTGGATGTAGACATTAGGAATTATAAATGTGGTTGTAAGTAACATATTAGACAAAATGATATTTCCTGGAGTCACAAACTAAAGTGATTGTAGCCACATGCAGATAAACTAAAAGTGATCAGACTTGGTATAAGAAATGGGAAATGATGGACACTGGGAACTTCGAAGGAGCATGCTTAGTTTCAAAACTGCATCTACAACCCAGCCCCAGGTCAATTTCCCTTACTAGATTGTAGACCATGTATTGCTAACCCTTCCACCTTTTAAAGAAAAGCCAGATACTTATATTCTAATGTGAAACTTTCAAATTAAAAAAAAAGACCCAAATGTTTTAGCGTGATTTATACCCAAAACATACTTTTGGCTTGATTTGGCCATAGATCATCTTGTTATAACCCCAGCTTTTATTAAAAATAGTTACTTTCATAAGAATTTAAAATTGTAACATATTGCAGAGCCAAGGAGAGATCCACAAATTA
Source organism: Theropithecus gelada (assembly GCF_003255815.1). Classification (NCBI taxonomy): domain Eukaryota; kingdom Metazoa; phylum Chordata; class Mammalia; order Primates; family Cercopithecidae; genus Theropithecus; species Theropithecus gelada. The sequence continues at coordinate 40,926,752 of NC_037686.1, read as the reverse complement.
TAATACTTTTTTAGATTTCTATGAAAATATTCATAATAGAATTCCTAACACCTATATCAACATGTTCACAAAAATGTCACTGTTCAAATCAGTGAGAGTTTTGTTCAAAATTGAACCTGCACCAAAAGTTATTTGGAACCAGCAATAATCAAAAAGGAAAAGATCTCATACTATATTTTCTAACAATGTGGCATGTTTCACACTGGTTAGTTCCTAGCCCTTGTGTACATGTTAAAGTCGTCTAACATGTTAAAGCCTTGGATGAACAATATCTATTGAGGTAAAGAGTAAACTGTAACTAATATTATAACTGCATCTTCTTGTATATTTGTTTTAAAATACCTCTCAGGTCAACATATTACCCATTTAGAAGGGTGTGAGATCTGTAGGGGATGGTGGATAAGTCAGAGTCCCTGTCCCCCTTAGCTAGGGAATTGGGTAGAATTTAATAAAGCAGCTTGTTTTTAAAGAAGGGGGAAAATTTAGGAAACAAGAGAGAGTGCAGAGCCTGTGGATTAATGATAGTTCCAAAGCTCATTACCACCTCTAGACCAATAGAAGAAAAGCAGTTTCCCCATTATGAAACCTGGAGTGAGAGAAGCTAATGGCTACCTGATAAGACCTTTTACTAGACTGATGCAACCAACCAGCTGTGGCTTAGAGGCCAGGGAGCAGAGAGGAAAATATCCTGACCATCCTCCAATCGTCTACTGGTTTCTCCCACTGTTGAACCCACTGACACCCTGAGGGAAAGGGCACTTGCTGAGACAGTCCACAAAGGTCGCCTTCCTTGCACACACAGCAGTGTACAGCGAAGACAGAGGTTGGCTCTGAAGTGGCAAAAACAGAATATCTGGTCCTATGTTCATTCTTTCTTGTGGCTTGAAGTGTTCTAACCTCTGAAATCTGTATGGTTTTCTGAAGCTGAAAACATAGTAATGTAGAGCATGAATTGGAAGATTTTTCTATAAAGCAATTGAAGTGAATGAGCTGTGAGTGAATACTTGAGCAGAGAGTATCAGATGTGTCTGTTAATGACTATTATTATATCATGTTCTATTATGTGTCTGGCAAGCTGAGAAGTCAAGTGAAGATGACAGGCACAGTGGAAACTGAAATACCATACATCTTTTAGCATCCTCTGAGAGGAAGTGTTGAACAGAGAATTGCTATTCTATATAAACTTACGCGTGTGTGTGTGTGTGTGTGTGTGTGTGTGTAGATGTGTGTGTCTAGAAGGAAGAAGGAAAGGATAAGTTGTACAGTTATATATTGGAGTATTACCCAGTACTGAACTCAACTATTTAATTTTGAAGTTCAATTGATTGATTTAATCAGACCATGCTCTTGCAGATGTCCTGTAACAGATAGAAAGAAAGCACATCACTGTTAATTCCAGCTGTAGGCTGGCCTGATAAGAAAAATGTCTTGGACAACTTGATGGATGTTGCACAGTTCTGGAAAACCTTAATTAGTGTTTTGGGAAAAGCAAGCAGTTGGATAATGGCTACATTTAGTTTTATCTGGACTTTATTCACAAGTGCTGGTTTCACCAACAAATAACTATATCAAATGTTGCTTTCTGGGTTAAAATTTGCAAAATTGATTTTGAAAATTTAGTTGCAATTAAAATATTGGGAAATCTATATTTTGTCAGCTGTTTCTAGGTTATGTTAATATTCTGTTTCTTCATGTTTACATAATTTATGTCAGCATATTAATTGATGTAAATGCTTTTTAGTGCAAAATCTCTATTAAGTGCATATGTTTGAAAATATCTTTCAGGAAAATAAATGCAATTAAATATTCAGGATTTAGCATAAATATAAATTTGTAATAACCTATTTTAAAAACAGTTAACCTCAAATTAGATATTCTTATTGTAAGGTGGGTTGAGAACATATGCTTTAGGGTCATAATATGTGGGCTTGATCCCACATCTACCATGTATTTTCTCTGTGGATTTGGGCAGATTGTGTTATCTTTCTGTGTCACTTTTCATACCAGTAAAATGTGGATAATACTATCTTATGAGACAGTTGGAAGCTCTAAGGGTTAATTGCAAAGTAGTTAAAACAATGGCAGGAACATAGCACTTATTAAATCTTAATTATTATGCATTCACTAAAAATGGATATATACATATGTTCAGTGATTTATATATATGTATGTATATATATGTTCAGTGTTTTATATGTGTGTGTGTGTGTGTGTGTGTGTGTGTATCTAAGGGAAAACCTGGAACTCTAAATTTATTTAAAATTATTACCATATTGAGATAGGTGAAAAGATTATAATGTGTCACTAGTATGCAGATTATTTTTCTCCTTCCTGTTGGTAGAACTACTAACTCTATGATTTAGAGAACTGTCAAAAGCATCAGTACACTGGATACTTCTTGATAAGCGTTTCTTTTCTGGACAACTTAGTTTCTGAAATTTAAATGTGATGACTGTAAAAACATCCTGAAAATGAGAAAAAATCAAACAATAAGTTTTGTATTATTGGCTTTTTCCAGTTCATGAGAGCTCATCATCCAGGTCTTTTCCTAAGTCTGTGTCAATGACATCCCCTTGAAAGTTTGAAGTAGGTAACGAAGGGAGTATTTATAACAGACGAATATGTTTATAACGCTATAAATCTTGACTTTTTGGAGAGCTGGTTGTTAAAAACTTATCAACATGCTGCTATGTAATCCCTACATTTGAAGAGTCCAATTGAATTCTCCTGTGCTTTGATGCACTTTTTCTAGTTTTGTAATAATAAATGTACCATATTGATTAGTATGACTTAACAGTATAGAAGTATTCACTAGTCTGTAATAAAACTGTTTATATAACCACAACAATTGTTTAAGAAATGATTTCAAGATTATTCTAAGAATATACAGTTTTGTGACAAGGCTATTGTTTCTAACGAAATGTTTTCTTATAAGATTCTGCTTATGCAGCCCAGATTTTGGTAGTATGTCTTCAATGTTAAAAATCTGGACACTGTGATGAAATAATCTGTGCACCAAACGCCAGCACCACACAATTTATCCATTTTACAAACCTGCACATGGACCCCCTGAACCTAAAATAAAAGCTGGAGGAAAAAAATTCTGGACCCTGGCACCAGGCAAAACTATATTTGAGAGACGCTTCATCATATACTAGCTAAGTGATTTTCAGGAACTTATTTGTCCTTTACGATACTATAATCTTTAAAGTGGATGTTTATAATAATAATATAGAGTTTTTAGAGGCTTTAAACAATGAATGTGGAATTGAACACAGTGCCTCACTTATGTGTGGATTAATTTGACAACTGCTATATGATCTGCTTTCCAAGATTGTACATGGAAAGCATGCTATCCTGCCTGCAGATGCCCCAAATTCCACTTGATCATCTTGTTAGTGGAATTATTTTGTTTCTATTAACTGGAAAATTTAGTCTAAGAGGTGTATCTACATGTTATGGTTCAGATGAATAAATTTCAAGGGATGCTTTGCCTATTAGGTGGGTAGAATCAACAACTCTATAACTTGAGTGTGGAGAAGATAGACAATGGGTAAAAATGTGTTTAGAATGGAGAAAATTGACTTGAAGAAAATATCCTAGAAGCGAAATGTATCATATTTGCCTTGAGCCCAGGGTATTTAATAACTTTTAACGAGAAACAGGCTAAATTTTCTCTTAAAATAGTTTACTCTGACGTATTTGATAAAAGATATGACATAAAACACATATAAAAGACAAGAATCAACATAGGGACAAAACTTTTGGGAATAGGGACAAATGGACCTGATGTTCTTTTGAGTATAATCTTAGGCAGGCCAATTCTCCACTCAGGACTTTTGTTTGCCTCCCTTGCAACCTCTAAAATTTTACAGGATCCTCCTCTGAGCTTAATTTTTGTGAGGTCACTGTTAATACATTACATTTGCATAGCTCTGAACAGTATTCAAATGCTTTTTACACTCATTAACCAAGGGAAACTTCCCATGAGCCAAAGAGCCCATCAAAGTAATGAAGGAAGAACAGAGGTTTCATCCACTGAATCACAGCAAATGGGAAACAGAAATGTAACTCCACAAAGGAGTCCCAATAGTTCCTAGCAAGGAAGCCGGGGACTATTCTCTGATGACTGGTTTCTTGTGGAGTTCTAGTCCTTTGATCTACTTTTAAGTAATAGCAAAATTCTAATTACCAATTCAATTTAAAATTCCTAAGCCTTGCAAAATAGGTAAGCATTAGCAAATGTTAAATTTTTATGAGCAATGGGCAAAGGGATTGTAGTTGTTTCTTAATAGATATAAATTATATCTTTTATATTTAATAACCTTAACAATTTGCTGTAGCTTAGTATAAAAATAAAACACTCTACCTGTGTATACCTCTTTGACCTACCATCTTCATAGAAACAGGAGAAAAATTATCATTGTAAATTTTCCCCTGTCACAATGCATTTTTATTTACATAAATAATATATGAACACATGCAACTTGTATTAAAAATTAAAATATAACGGAGAAGGCTGATTCTTGAAAATGTTTGAATTTCACAAAATATGAAAAGCTTTAATCTATGACCCATGAGCTTGCCCTTAAATCTGGTTAAAAATTTTGGAAAGTTATAAGCAATCGAATGATGTGTGAAGATTTACTGATAAGTCACCGGAAGCATTTGAGGATTCATGAAAAACAGCTATTTAAAACCAGTATCCTGCCATTTAAAAAACGATATTACTAAGCTGGAAGATCAACGAGATTCAGTAGGAATAAAAAAATAAAGTTTTGCTATCCTTAAGGAAAATGTTATGGACTGTAGGTTAATGGGGTAGATTTCTAGTGATTCAGGAGTATACCTAAAATGGAAGAGAGATGAATGAGTATCAGTTAACAGGATTGTTTGCTTTAGGGTTCGTACTTTGGCCCTTCCCTGTTCAACATATTTGTTAAAGGCTGACGTGATGTGACTCGAGGAGCAGCCCACTAGTAAACATAAGATTGAACTGTGATATGGAAGTGTAGCTCCCCACAGCAGTTTAATGCCAATCTTCATTATAGCATGACTATTCCAGAATAAGACTCTAATATCCGACTCTGATGCTGCATTTTATGATGTTTTATCCAAAACTTATATTTATCATGCTTTGCCTAGCATGTTGGATGGAAATGAAAACCATACTAATTGAGGGACATTTAAAGTAACTGAGAAATGTCTGTTCATATCCTTTGCCCACTTTCTGATGGGGTTGTTTGTTTTTTCCTTGTAAATTTGTTTGAGTTCTTTGTAGGTTCTGGATATTAGCCCTTTGTCTGATGAGTAGATTGCAAAAATTTTCTCCCATTCTGTAGGTTGCCTGTTCACTCTGATGGTAGTTTCTTTTGCTGTGCAGAAGCTCTTTAGTTTACTGAGATCTCATTTGTCAATTTTGGCTTTTGCTGCCGTTGCTTTTGGTGTTTTAGACATGAAGTCTTTGCCCATGCCTATGTCCTGAATGGTACTACCTAGGTTTTCCTCTAGGGTTTTTATGGTATTAGGTCTAACATTTAAGTCTCTAATCCATCTTGAATTAATTTTCGTATAAGGATTAAGGAAAGGATCCAGTTTCAGCTGTCTACTTATGGCTAGCCAATTTTCCCAGCACCATTTATTAAATAGGGAATCCTTTCCCCATTTCTTGTTTCTCTCAGGTTTGTCAAAGATCAGATGGCTGTAGATGTGTGGTATTATTTCTGAGGACTCTGTTCTGTTCCATTGGTCTATATCTCTGTTTTGGTACCAGTACCATGCTGTTTTGGTTACTGTAGCCTTGTAGTATAGTTTGAAGTCAGGTAGTGTGATGCCTCCAGCTTTGTTCTTTTGACTTAGGATTGTCTTGGCAATGCGGGCTCTTTTTTGATTCCATATGAACTTTAAAGCAGTTTTTTCCAATTCTGTGAAGAAACTCATTGGTAGCTTGATGGGGATGGCATTGAATCTATAAATTAGCTTGGGCAGTATGGCCATTTTCACGATATTGATTCTTCCTATCCATGAGCATGGTATGTTCTTCCATTTGTTTATGTCCTCTTTTATTTCACTGAGCAGTGGTTTGTAGTTCTCCTTGAAGAGGTCCTTTACATCCCTTGTAAGTTGGATTCCTAGGTATTTGATTCTCTTTGAAGCAATTGTGAATGGAAGTTCATTCATGATTTGGCTCTCTGTTTGTCTGTTACTGGTGTATACGAATGCTTGTGATTTTTGCACATTAATTTTGTATCCTGAGACTTTGCTGAAGTTGCTTATCAGCTTAAGGAAATTTTGGGCTGAGACAATGGGGTTTTCTAAATATACAATCATGTCATCTGCAAACAGGGACAATTTGACTTCTTCTTTTCCTAACTGAATACCCTTGATTTCTTTCTCTTGCCTGATTGCCCTAGCCAGAACTTCCAACACTATGTTGAATAGGAGTGGTGAGAGAGGGCATCCCTGTATTGTGCCAGTTTTCAAAGGGAAATTTTCCAGTTTTTGCCCATTCAGTATGATATTGGCTGTGGGTTTGTCATAAATAGCTCTTATTATTTTGAGGTACATTCCATCAATACTGAATTTATTGAGCGTTTTTAGCATGAAGGGCTGTTGAATTTTGTCAAAAACCTTTTCTGCATCTATTGAGATAATCATGTGGTTCTTGTCTTTGGTTCTGTTTATATGCTGGATTATGTTTATTGATTTGCAAAAGAAGACATTCATACAGCCAACAGACACATGAAAAAATGCTCATCATCACTGGCCATCAGAGAAATGCAAATCAAAACCACAATGAGATCCCATCTCACACCAGTTAGAATGGCAATCATTAAAAAGTCAGGAAACAACAGGTGCTGGAGAGGATGTGGAGAAATAGGAACACTTTTACACTGTTGGTGGGATTGTAAACTAGTTCAACCATTATGGAAAACAGTATGGCGATTCCTCAAGGATCTAGAACTAGATGTACCATATGACCCAGCCATCCCATTACTGGGTATCTACCCAAAGGATTGTAAATCATGCTGCCATAATGACACATGAACATGTATGTTTATTGCAGCACTATTCACAATAGCAAAGACTTGGAATCAACCCAAATGTCCATCAGTGACAGATTGGATTAAGAAAATGTGGCACATATACACCATGGAATACTACGCAGCCATAAAAAAGGATGAGTTTGTGTCCTTTGTAGGGACATGGTTGCAGCTGGAAAGCATCTTTCTCAGCAAACTATCACAAGAACAGAAAACCAAACACCGCATGTTCTCACTCATAGGTGGGAACTGAACAATGAGATCACTTGGACTCGGGAAGGGGAACATCACACACCGGGGCCTATCATGGGGAGCGGGGAGAGGGGAAGGATTGCATTGGGAGTTACACCTGATATAAATGACGAGTTGATGGGTGCTAAGGAGTTGATGGGTGCAGCACACCAACATGGCACAAGTATACCTATGTAACAAACCTGCACGTTATACACATGTACCCTAGAACTTAAAGTATAATAATAATAAAAAAATAAAAAATAAAAAAAATAAAGTAACTGAAATTGTTTAGACTGGAGAATATAAGATTAAATGGGCAGAGAATGGCAGATTTAATGGGCAAAAACTATGATACACACACACACACACACACACACAAACACACACACACACAGAACTTCCATATCTGAGGGTATTAAACTATAAAATATGACTTGGTGGAATAAATTAAGATGTGGTGTAAAATAAATATAATTTATTTTTTATTTAAGAAAAAATCTTTATACTGTTTATAGATTTTCATAATCAGAATAATTCCCGGTGAAGGAATAGCTTTCTCAATACAGAAAATGTTCCAGTTCAGCTTGGAGGATGACTTCAGGGTGATTGATCATGGGATTCATGTGAGTTAATAAAATAATGTCCAAGAACATTTAAAAACCGAAGTCCTCCCCTACTCCATAAGTCTATGGAGAATTTTTATTAGTATAATTTTTGGAAGACATTGATATTTAATTATCTTTATTTTAATGTGTACTTATTAAACTTAATTAAGAAAATTGGATGAAAAAAGAAAATGCTCTATTATATCAGTGCAACATTGTTTCTTTTATGATATATAATGACCTTTCTTCATTCATCTTTTATATCTTATCTATGTTCCCTCCGAGTCTTTTTAGCCATCATTTAAAAGTTATGTTATAGAGAAGCATTGTCAACTTTTCGACTTTTTACTAGGAAGCAATGATTTTTTGATTCAACATTCTAATGGCGGGCTTTCCCTCATTGAATTTTCTGCTTTCATTTTAGAAAATGTAGTCTGAATTAATAACTCACACCTAGGAAATCCTAGTTACTTGCTACCACAACCTGTCTTTAAATTTTATTATTTTATTTTATAGACAGGGTATCTCTCTGTTACCTAGGTTGAAGTACAGTGGCGCAATCATAGCTCATTGCATCCTTGAACTTCTGAGCTCAAGTGAGCCTCCTTCCTCTGCCTCACAAGTAGCTGGAACTACAGGTGCATGTCACCTTACCTGACTAAAATTTTTGTTTTTATTTTTAATTCATAGAAACAGTCTTACTACGTTGTCCAGGCTGGCCTTGAACTCCTGGCCTCAAGAGATCCTTCTGCCTTGACCTCTCAAAGTGCTAGGATTACAAGCATAGCTACTATGCCTGGCCTGACCCCCTCTTTCTTTAAAAACAAAATGTGGAGAAGTCTATGAAGATCTGGAAGGGTATTTCCAATTTCTGTCTAAGGACATTCCACCTTTGCAAGAATTTGTCTCATCTTTCTCAGTCATCATAGATCATCCAAAATATTATTTGTAATTATTGAGTCCCTTTTGTTACTCAAAAAATACAACATAAATGCTCATTTCCTGGGCATTGTTAAGCGGACAGGTGCTGTATTTCTTTCTCATATCTCTTATTCCTCACCATAACAGCCTGGAAAAGCATACCCTCCTTAGGACAATTGGGTTCTCGCCTTCTTCTACACCATTTACAAGAGTAAGTGGAGCGATGCTGCTCCTTGCCTTGGAGGAATAGAGATATCTGGTTCCTGTTTTATAGGGACACTGGAGTAAAATCCACTGTTTATGATGAATGTAAAGGCTTGATACAGCTCAGCAATGAATAGGCCTCAGAGCATCCATCCTTATGAGAGATACTGTAGAGGCCAATCTAGTCAAATAACAACATTCATGTTAATATCAACAAACATTAATATAGTTCATCAGAGTTTATAAAGAGCTCTAAATGCATTGAGTAATGTCATTTTGAGAACCAACCTGAAATTGTGTATAACTATGAATAATTTTCAGGCAGAGAAGCTGATGTTCAGGAAATGTCAGTGCTCTGACTAAAGTGGAGCTTCAGGTCCTCTCTAGGAGAAAACCCAGGTAAATCAATGTTTGCAAAACATTTAGGTATGTCTACACTTGGACACATCTGAGATGTCACTCATAGCACCAATCATTTTCATTTTCTTCTTTTCTCTCCTCTGTCAACTTTTCTCCTCTCTGCTCTGTCCTTTCTTTTCCTTTCCCTCACTTCCAGCCTCCAACTTCTTTTACAGCTTTACTCTCCTTTCCTACTGATGTTAGCAATAACTTACATATAGTTTTGACGCACGTCAAGAGCATTTACTTTTTTTTTTCCTGTTCTAATCTCCTCTGAGAATCCGGCCAAGTAGGGACAGTGGCATTATAAAGGGAGGAAGTACTGGATTCACATGAACAAGTAAGGTGGTCTTAGAGCAAAGAAGTGAAGGCATGTTAGCATGAATAAAGATAACCATGGAGACCTGAACAGTGATATATGTAAGAATACTGACAAAGAAATATTAAGGAACATTTAGCAGTAGTCACATGATGACAGTGAGGCATATGGACATTTTTATTAAAACCCAGGTAGTCAGTCCGAAATATACTGTGTCCAAGTTAATAGCGTTGCAGAAAACACACTGCTCATGTTGCCTACATATGCACCTTCAGCTCAGACAAATAATGCTATCAATGGTAATTGGAAGTGCTATTATCCATATCTGAATGTGCCTTAGGTACCATTAACAGCAGCTCTCTTTTTTGTTTTGTTTTCATTTTTGCTTTCTCAACTGTAAAATTCACATTATTTTTATTAAAATTAGTCTTGCATTAAAAATTGTATTTAATAATCACATATTTCTCTTAGTCAATTAATGAAGCTCCTGTACCCCCAGTTAAACAGACTTGCCTGTTTTCACCCCATGATTTCTAAAAGTGAAGAAAAATTATATAAATAGCTTTCTAACTGCATAAAATTATGTATGCATAATATTCAAAGTCTTTTACCAGAAATGATATAGTTATACCATTATCAGTCATATTAGGTAGTTGTTAAAATCCTTAAATTATTATTCTAATTCAGGCTAGTTTAAATCTTTTATAATTTCTTAACCTAATAGTTCTTTTATTAAATATTTGCAAAATTGACTTTTTAATCATTTCTCATTGCAGTTTAATATGAAAACTCTGAACAAGGACAATAGTCTTAATGTTAAACAATAGCCTCTACAATAATTCCACTGGACTTTTTATGACATGCAAATATGCCAAATGTCCCACCCAACCAGTGTTACTACAGCTATGATTGCAATGTATGACCATGAAGGAAAGTTAGTATACCGCAAGTAAATTCAAAAATGATCCTCATTATATTCAGTTTATATTCAGCTATATGGCAGAGAATTCTTGGAATGAAGAAAATTACTTTCTTAGGAAGTTTCACATTTTTTTCTTTTTCCATTGGAACTATAGTTTTAAGAGGGAGAAATGCATATGAGCCATAATTTGTCTTTACAATTAATTCACAAAGAAGTGAACTAAAAATACCCAAATGTGGATTCATATGAGCCATATTTTGTCTTTATAATTAATTCACAAAGAAGTAAACTAAAAATTACCCAAATGTGGATTCATATGCGCCATATTTTGTCTTTACAATTAATTCACAAAGAAATGAACTAAAAATTACCCAAATGTGGATTTTTAGCCAGTTGTAAATCATTAGAAAATATTAGTACTTGGTTGCACAACAAAACACAGATATATGGGGGATTAATAATTTTTCTATGTAGGTTAGGAATAGCCTAAAATAAACTTCTATTGTTGCTTCATTAGAACAGAGTCACCTGTTCATAACATCCTGAAATGTGCTTGAATGTAATGCAATGGCATACAATAAATGTTTATTATTTGCCTATAATATGTAAGTTATTCTACTGGGACTTTTCCAAGGTACATTTAGGGTAGAAATAATCACTGGGCAGAGTCAACTATACCTCCTCCATGATCCCACAGCAAATTGGAAATGCCTGGTTTGTAGCCTTTACCATACTTCATGGAAATTATCTGCTTCTATATTAATTGCTGTCACTGGATTTTTGAATAACTTGAAGGCATATTGTATGTGTCTTTTTCATCTTTGTATAGCTAAAGAAACTTGGAGGTGCATCATATATCTTATTGTTTTATTTGTTTTTTGGATCAAAGTAACCACAAAACCCTATCCTATCATTTTGAGGAGCGATTCAGCCTATGCCTCTCCTCCACTTAACAACAGTCCCATGTGGCTTGGTAAGGCTGAGTGTGCAGAGAGAGCCCATTTGTCTTAGATCAGTCCTCATCGCCATCGGTCATCATCTAAGCTTGCCTGGTCTCTTAAAGATAGAAGACAAGTTAATGGGTGCAGCACACCAACATGGCACATGTATACGTATGTAACAAACCTGCACGTTGTGCACATGTTCCCTAGAACTTAAAGTATAATTTTTTAAAAAAGAAAAAAGATAGATGACTCCATTGTTTTTTTGCTGAATTTGAGTACTGGGGTATTTGTTGAGATTGGGAGCCCTGAACTCTAGAATCTAGCCTACCTAGATATTTTATGCAGCCATTCACTTCTCAGATTCTACCATCTTCTCAGAGCACAAAAGAGATTCTTTCTGGTATAGATAAATGTTAAGTCCTTCCCCTAGTTTAACCTTTTAAGAACTTCCTTTTCTTCCTCAACCCTCCTGGAATGCCTAGCACAATCCACTTTGTTTTAGGTTATAAAACAAAAGACAAGAATGGAGATGGTCCCCAGGAAACTTAGACTTTCAGCCAATTATTATCCCCCTATTTCACCCCAGAAAAGTAGGACCACTAACTTCTGTCTACCTTGCTAGAATAAGAGAGATACAAATACAGGAGGTATATGCACATATTGACATCTCAGTACATTTTCTAACTATATTTATATATCTAGTACAGAGAAGATTCTGACACATAATAGATAATAAAGTGTGTGGAATGACTGAATAAATGAATGGGACTCTTCAACATAAAGAACAGGGTCTATTCTGTTTTCATTTCCATTTCAGTATTCTATCCAGTATTCAGGATTAGCATTATACATGACAGGAAGCATTCTTCTTTAAGCTGGAAATATGTTCCCTACTAATGTATGAGAACTTAACTGTTCTTGGACCTATTGCTATAGATCTCTGCGCTATCTTGAGTAATAACCAGAGGCTATGCTTTAACAAGTGCCCTCAAATTAGTATATGCCTTTGCTTTTTAGATGAGGATTAGTGGACGCCACATTCTAACTCAAAGGAGAGAGGTTACTGATTGAAATTTTGGGCATCATCCTGGTGGGAGAATTTTAGAACAGAGCACAGTATTAGTTGCATTCCCTCCTCACTTCCCTGGGGCCTACGCCTACCAACAGTAACTCTGTTGAAATGCATTCTTAGGAGAAACAGTGAAATGAAATGCATATACTGCATACTAGAAGGCAGGTGACCTGGATTTTTATCTACCACCCTCTTGAGCAGTGATGTCCACATCCACAAATGGGGCCACATTACCTGTGTATTAGACTATGAATCTCTCCTGAAATATTTTTCTGGCTGGGTGTGGTGGCTCACGCCTCTAATCCCAGCACTTTGAGAGGCCAAGGCAGGTGGATCATGTAAGATCAAGAGTTCGAGACCAGCTGGTCGACATGGTGAAACCCCTTCTCTACTAAAAATACAAAAATTAGCCAGGGGTTGTGGTGGGCACCTGTAATCCCAGCTACTTGGGAGACTGAGGCAGGAGAATCGCATGAAGCTGGGAGGCAGAGGTTGCAATGAGCCGAGATTGCACCACTGCATTCCAGCCTAGGCAACAGAGCAAGACTCTCTCAAAAATAAAATAAAATAAAATAAAATAAAATAAAATAAAATAAAATAAAATAAAATAAAATAAAATAAAATAAAATAAAATAAAATAAAATAAAATAAAATAAAATAAAATAAAATAAAATAAAATAAAATAAAATAAAATAAAATAAAATAAAATAAAATAAAATAAAATAAAATAAAATAAAATAAAATAAAATAAAATAAAATAAAATAAAATAAAATAAAATAAAATAAAATAAAATAAAATAAAATAAAATAAAATAAAATAAAATAAAATAAAATAAAATAAAATAAAATAAAATAAAATAAAATAAAATAAAATAAAATAAAATAAAATAAAATAAAATAAAATAAAATAAAATAAAATAAAATAAAATAAAATAAAATAAAATAAAATAAAATAAAATAAAATAAAATAAAATAAAATAAAATAAAATAAAATAAAATAAAATAAAATAAAATAAAATAAAATAAAATAAAATAAAATAAAATAAAATAAAATAAAATAAAATAAAATAAAATAAAATAAAATAAAATAAAATAAAATAAATTCTTTTCTGTCTTGTGATCACTTAGAATCTTGATAAAATTATTTCGTAGACTAGATATATTGTAATCTTGTTACACTATAAATTAGAGTTTCTCATCTTTTCTGATTAAAATCAACTTTTTTTCACTCTAAAATATTATGTGGGCAGTTGGAAGTTGCTAAAAGTACAAATCTTTAGAGTACTTGAGATGAGGGTCCAATGTAAGAGTGATAACTGATTTGGATTAGACAGGAATGACTTTGCTCCATATCTGAAGGACTTGGTTATTTGGCTTATGCAGATTTTGAATATAAAATAACATTTGAGTTGAGAATAAAAGGAAAGGAAGATTAGCAGAATAAGTAAATTTAAAAAAAGTTTTTCAAGGAAACAGACAAAAATAAATATAATATCAGGGTTCGTCAAAATTATATACTTTGGATATTAATCTAAAATTTTGTTTAAATAATTTAACTTCTTCAGTTGGTTAAAGTATTTCAATGATTCTTTCCTGGGAAGGATTCCTAAGGTTTTGTACCATACTCTTTGTAGCATATGTTTTTCTTTATATTGAAAATTAAAAATCAGTATATAGATGTGGGAGTGTGTATATGTGTGTGTGTGTGCATTGTATGTATGTGAGTTGAACTAATTTTAATTTTCTGTTAGTGCATTTTTCAAAAAGAGGCATTTTGATGTTCTTAGTTGAACTGGTTCAGCAACATAAGAGTGTGATATTTTAGTAAATATGCAAGCTGACTGGCAGATGGTGTGATTTTGTGAAATATGGATATTGTGCTCAGGAGGTCAGCCACAGATTTTCCTGTTGTTTGGGTACAGAAGACAATGTCATCACCTAGAAATAATACAAAACATACTTTCATCTTTTTGATTCAATTTATTTTTCATGCCGTGAAGATTTAGAATCTCCCCAAATCAAAAAATACAAAGCTTGTCTAGTAGAACATGAGAAAGACAGAGAACTGATTCTAATTTTCTCTATATAAATTCTTGGGAGGAAAAAGAAGAAAAGAACATATTAAAAGCCCTTTTCCTTGAAAGAAAGATAATTTTCTGGAAAATAGGTAGACCAAGTGTATATATTTTTCATTTGATTTCTTTGTTGTCAGCTCTTTGCATGGAATACAGAAGCTTATTGAGTTTACCTTTTTCTTGTGATATATGAGGTTGCCTGTGTTTTGACAAACATATTTTGCATGCATGGCATGAATTTTGAATAATAGTCTAAGTTTAGGTGCATTGTCTTTCATGTAAAAATTATTTTAGGAGTTAGGAATCTTTGGTCCTATGCATTGTATCTGTGGATTCACTACCTATTGTCATAGTTCCTGAAATAAGAAAATGTCAAGTTTCCACACTTAGTATGTTTGCATTTATATGGAAAAATGAATAAGAAAAATGCACACGTGGTCACCCCTTGGAGATAAAGAGTTGATGTACTATGAGCTACTGTGAGAGCTTTAGGGTGCAGTGTATGAGCACATAGGGATTATTTTCTGAGAAGAGTTTGGAGCACTGTAG
>NC_037686.1:40576573-40606467 GCF_003255815.1 Theropithecus gelada | reverse complement strand
TACTGGTACCAAAACAGAGATATAGACCAATGGAACAGAACAGAGTCCTCAGAAATAATACCACACATCTATAGCCATCTGATCTTTGACAAACCTGAGAGAAACAAGAAATGGGGAAAGGATTCCCTATTTAATAAATGGTGCTGGGAAAATTGGCTAGCCATAAGTAGAAAGCTGAAACTGGATCCTTTCCTTACTCCTTATACGAAAATTAATTCAAGATGGATTAGAGACTTAAATGTTAGACCTAATACCATAAAAACCCTAGAGGAAAACCTAGGTAGTACCATTCAGGACATAGGCATGGGCAAAGACTTCATGTCTAAAACACCAAAAGCAACGGCAGCAAAAGCCAAAATTGACAAATGGGATCTAATTAAACTAAAGAGCTTCTGCACAGCAAAAGAAACTACCATCAGAGTGAACAGGCAACCTACAGAATGGGAAAAAATTTTTGCAATCTACTCATCTGACAAAGGGCTAATATCCAGAACCTACAAAGAACTCCAACAAATTTACAAGAAAAAAACAAACAACCCCATCAAAAAGTGGGCAAAGGATATGAACAGACATTTCTCAAAAGAAGACATTCATACAGCCAACAGACACATGAAAAAATGCTCATTATCACTGGCCATCAGAGAAATGCAAATCAAAACCACAATGAGATACCATCTCACACCAGTTAGAATGGCAATCATTAAAAAGTCAGGAAACAACAGGTGCTGGAGAGGATGTGGAGAAATAGGAACACTTTTACACTGTTGGTGGCATTGTAAACTAGTTCAACCATTATGGAAAACAGTATGACGATTCCTCAAGGATCTAGAACTAGATGTACCATATGACCCAACCATCCCATTACTGGGTATATACCCAAAGGATTATAAATTATGCTGCTATAAAGACACATGCACACATATGTTTATTGCAGCACTATTCACAATAGCAAAGACTTGGAATCAACCCAAATGTCCATCAGTGACAGATTGGATTAAGAAAATGTGGCACATATACACCATGGAATACTATGCAGCCATAAAAAAGGATGAGTTTGTGTCCTTTGTAGGGACATGGATGCAGCTGGAAACCATCATTCTTAGCAAACTATCACAAGAACAGAAAACCAAACACCGCATGTTCTCACTCATAGGTGGGAACTGAACAATGGGATCACTTGGACTCAGAAAGGGGAACATCACACACCAGGGCCTATCATGGGGAGGGGGGAGGGGGGAGGGGGGAGGGATTGCATTGGGAGCTATACCTGATGTAAATGACGAGTTGATGGGTGCAGCACACCAACATGGCACAAGTATACATATGTAACAAACCTGCACGTTATGCACATGTACCCTACAACTTAAAGTATAATAATAATAAATAAATTTAAAAAAAAAAGAAAAGAAATGCATTTATAAAACCACCTAAAATATAATATCTAGGACTAAGTTTAACAAGATGTAAACAAATGTGTATCATAAAAGATATAACATTTTACTGAAAACTATAAAACAAGACATGAGTAAATAGCAAGTTACATATGTTCCTGGATGAAAAATCTGATCATTATTACATTAGTTATTTCCAAATCAATGATTAATTTTAGACAATTCTAATCAGAGTAAATTTTAAATGATTAAAGATTTTCTGGGGTGAAAAAAGAAATTTATGTGGAAGAATAAATATAAAAGAATCCCAAGAAATTTTGGAAAAGGATAATAAATACTAGCAGTTACTATACAGCCTGATTTAAAATCAGTATAGTACTATCTGGCATTGGAATGGACAGATCAGTGTAACAGAACATAGAAACAGCACCTATCTGGGTATATTTGAGGAATAAATATAAAAATAAAGCCACTTCTCAAGCAGCAGATTAGTTACTAAATAGTGTGAAACTATTGCCAGTACTTTTAGTGTTTTTCTTCTCTTACATCAAACTGGTTGACAGTGGTTGATTCTGGTGATGGAACTGAAGGCAAAGGAGGGTGAAGTCATCACATCTTATATAATTCAAAAATAAAAGGCCACAGGTGGCTGTAAGGATTTTGTCATCATTTTTTCTTCAGGTATTTTTAAATATAACAAAGGTGGGCTACTCAAACACAAGTCTTTTTATACAATTGGAGGTTTTGAGCTGATCTTTCAAAATAGCATTTCCCTTTAGACTGATTGTATTCTTCACTTTGTGACTAGTACCAGTAATCACTTGTCATCCAAGCCAAAAGTCTCCCTATCACCCTCAACTCCATTTCACTCCCTGTCAATATCCATTCAATCACCAAGATCTGTAATTTCTACCTTCGTAATAGATTTGGAATCCATCCTCCCTTCTCCACACCCACCACCACAGTTTATGTCAGGCTCACATCATTTGTCACCTGAAAGTAGCCTCAGGTTTGCTATTTTCTGGACACCTGTTTGCTCTCCCTCCTCTCTAGACCCCATAGTGTTGTCAGAGTGATTTTTTCAGAACCAGATCTGATGATGTCAATTCACTGCTCAGATTCTTCTCCATGTGGTCCTTCCCTCAGCCTCAACTGTGACATCCCATCCTGCCTGCCTACCTGCACTTCCCTCCAGGTTCACTTCCTCAGCTGCATGGTGGATCAAGCTTTTGGACTTAGCGTGCTCTTTACCCAAGTATATTTTCACATGTATTTCGCACCTGCTTGTCCTTCAAAACTCACTAGATGCTTCACTTCTAGGAAGCTTTCTCTTATCTGAGTTTCACTCAGATGTCTTTTCTCTAAACACATTTGGACACTTCCCAATAAACTTGAAACAAAGACCATGCTTTGTCTTGAACTTCTGGATATTTCACACAGTGCCTGCTACATATTACTCAATAATAAGTGAGTGGGTGAATGTAAAATATTCATAGCTGGGTATTTGTGAGAAATGTGTAACACTTACATAGTTCGATTCTTCACTGATTTTCATCATTATGTACAAACTCTAATTTCAGATAAATGAGCCAGAAATATCTGCTGCTCTCTGTTGGATTTTTTCGTAAATGTAGAATGCATCCCTTTTTGCTTATGTACAATATGAAAATGAAAGCCCTAGTTTTCTAGAAGACAGCTTGGCATAAGATTTTAAAGTTACAGTGGTGTTTTTGTTTGTTTGTTCTGGGACAAACCAATAGGTCTGTAGTTTTGAGAGCGTACAATTTGAATCCCCTTTGAGGAAAACGAGCCTAAAGAATTCATTTAGCAAGGACTAAGATCTCTGTCTCCCCATACAGAATAAGTTTTATGGTTTGAGTGGCCATGGAGATTATTCAGTGTAAGGTAGCTGATCAAATGCCTCATGGTAGAATATTACAAAGTTCTAGTGACGTTTTGTGATAGTTGAAGCTGGTATCCTTAAACTCTAAAGTGAGAGAACAGTTCCCAGATATGGAAGGGCTGGTGTCTGCAGCTGCTCCTTGAAAGCCACATTAACAGTATTTGCTCTAACAGTCAGGATTACTCTCACTATTTCAAGAAGTCAGCAGTTTTTAAACAAAACCAAACTTCACTATATTTTCTCTGTATTCTGTTGGACATGCCAACCTTCTACCCTATATAGGCATCTTAACTTCCTGGTGGTTGTTGCCAAATCAAGAACTTGATAGACAGAGACCATGCTTGTCTAATTGTTGGGCCAAAAAAGGGCTGACTCCTATCTGTAATCTGGAATTGGGATTCTGTAGCTTCTCTGAGCAAGAGAAAATCAGGGAAGGGAGGAATCTTGATGGTTTTTTTAGGATAAACTTTGGGCATGTCATCGAGGGTCTCTTCCCTAAAAAGTACATTACATTTTCCCCTCATTTTCCTTTTGAGTTATAATCAATGTGAGGCAAAAGCCAGTGTACAAAGGTGCAGAGAGGATGTGGATTCTGGTGAATTATTTTAGTATTTACCTTTGTTATCACTAGGAGTAAGTATGTTGATATCGAGAATTGGAGGACATAGGGGAAGAAAGATTCCCCATCCTTAGATCTGCCAGTTTAATTGGCTTAGATTTAGGAGACACATATTTTAAGAATTACAATTCATTATTGTGGTTTTCAAGGAGTAGAGCTGTCAAAACTCCCTTTTAAGAGTGTTGTCTATGTATTCATTGACTCCTGTTAGACTTCTACATTCTTTTTCTATCGAAGCAGAAAAAAAAGTAGTTAAAAATAAAACACGAAATAAGAACATTAGGTTGACACAAAACTATTAAGATGAATAGAAAATGCATATTAAAAGTAAACAAAAAGACAAAATGCGTTAAAAATTACAAAACAGTGTTGAACTGGAAGAACTTGTGGTAGTAACAAAGTCTGTAGAATAGCTAAGAGTACAAACTATATGTGAAATGCTAAATCAGAAAACATTTGTTAAATTAATGAGTATGACACATGCATAAGAGGTCTCCATAAAGTTTAGTCATTATTAGGAACAAGAACAAAATCTATAGGGTTTAAAAATTTTTAATGATACAAATCAATAAGTAAATATTAGTATGAATAACTGATTTTTCCATTCATAGAGGGGAAAATGTTAACGTTCATTATTAAAATTAGTAATGAGAGATTAGGGGAGGGCTTGACTGTAAAGGGGCAGCCTAAGGAAATTTTGGCAGTGATGGAATTTTTCTGTATTTTGACAGGAATGATGGATACCAAAATTTTACTCATTTATCAAAACCCATAGAGCCATGTACCACTAAGTAAATGTTGCTGCATATCAATTTTTAAAATAAATTAAAAATGTATATTCCCAGCCTGGGCAACACAGGGAGACCCCATTTCTACAAAAGTTTTCTTTTAAAAATTAGCCAAGTGTAGTGGTGCATACCTGTGGTTCCAGCTACTCAGAAGACTGAGGTTGGAAGATCACTTGAGTCCTAGAGGTTAGGGCTGCAGTGAGTCAGAATTGCACCACTGCACTCCAGCCTGGGTCACAGAGTGAGAACCTGTCTCAAAAAAAAAAAAAAAAAAAAGGAGTATATTGTCAAAATATTAGAAATAGGATGGTAAAACACTATAAAGTAGAGTTAAATGGTGAATAGAAGGGGTTTTCCACTATGATAAATAAATAACCTTTAAAGTTTATAGAGGTGAGTGGCCTAAGGGAAGTGATGTCCTTTGGTGAGAACACGCCCTGTCTATAGAAATGAACACATTTGTAAGTATCAGACCTGCCTGGAAAGGTAGAGTGTGGGTATATCAATTGCCTTATATAGTTTGCTATAAAGAAATATAGGCTGTTAAGGACTAGAACAAAACTCTAACAAAACTATCCATAAAATGCAGCATGCTAAATGGAGAACAAATATGTGAATATTTGTCAAAAGTTACAACTGCCTGACACAACTTGGCAGTGCCATCTATAGCAGATAGTATGTGGTGGCGACTGCTTGCATTTCCAATATCTGGCACAGACAAATCTTGCTGTCCACTAGGAGGAAAACAAAGTATCCAGTGTAGAGTAGATGACTGGAGTGAGGTGAATGAAGGGAAAATCACAGGTGAAGAAGGTAGAGAGATAAGCAGAGAGAGAGATCATTTATGGCCCTTTAGGCCATTGTAAAGGACATGGCCTACAATGTGGTTTGGGAACACCTTGGGGGGTTTTGAGCAGAGCAATAACATGATCTTAATTGTAGTTTTGTATATATATGGTGACACTATATCTCTATTCATACACATTTATTTTAAATACCACCTATATGCTGATGGCTTCCACATCCGTGTATATCTAGCTGTGACCTTTCACCAAAATTCCAGACTTACGTACCCAACTACTTCCTTGAGATAGCCACAGGTTTGACTAATAGGCATCTCACATTGAACATGACCCAAGGAGATCTCACCTATTTTTCTTCATTTCGGTTCATCAATCAACAGTTACCAAGTCAAAGACCTATGGGTTATGATTAAATCTCCCTTTTCCTGTACCACTCACATCTACTCTATAGCTCTGTTAACTATACATTACACATGTCCTAAATCTATCCACTTTATATCATCTTCACAACAGCCACCTAGACAAGTGCCAAAGCAATTTTACGGTCTCCACGTTTCATTCTATGCCTGCTCTCCAAACTTCTTTTAACCCAGAAAAATAGAGTGATCTTTCAGTAATATCAATGAGACCACACTTCACACCTTCCATCCCTGCCAGTCAAGACCATTTAAGATCTTCTCCTTCTACGTAGAATAAAACCTAACTTTCTTACTTACCTTGACTTGCCTTGCCTACAGTAACCTGGTCTGTAAGTGACTCACTCTCTTTTTTCTCTTTTTATAATTGTTTACAATTATGGACAAATAGACATAACCTAAAATCTACCATCCTAACAATCTTTAAGTATACAGTTCAGTGGCGTTAAGCAAGTTCATGTTGTCATGCAGCCATCACCACCACCCATCTCCAGAACTCTTTTCATCTTGCAGAAGTGAAGTGCTGTACCCATTAAAAAAAATCTGCCAACCTCCCCAACCCCCAGCCTCTGGCAACCACCATTCTCTTTTCTGCATGAATTTAACTTCTCTGGGTACCTCATAAAAGGAGGTTTATGCAGTTTTTGTTATTTTTTGTGATTGGCCTATTTAATTTACCATATCGTTGCCAAGGCTCGTGCATCTTGTAGCGTGTCTCAAAAATTCAATTCTTTCCTTTTTAGAGGCCAAATAGTATTCCATTATGTGTATATACCACATTTTAAAAATGCATTTATACATTGGTGGAAACTTTGGTTAGTTCCACCTTTATGCTATTGTAAATGATGCTGCTATCAACATGGATGTACAAATATTTGTTTGAGTCCCTGCTTTCAACTCCTTTTGCATTTCATACTTAGACGAGGAATTGCAGGATTATATGTTAATTCTATTTTAAATTTCTTGAGGAACCCTTATATGGTTTCTTTATAGCAGCTATGCTATCGTACATTCCTACTGGCTGACTGTCTTTTTATCTTTTTCATCCTCTCTCTTATCCTTGATGTTCCAGATGTGATGATCTTTCTCGATTTCTCTGAATATCAAACTCATCCCTGCAGTAGAGCATTTGCAATAGTTGTTTCCTCTCCCTGCAGAGCTCACTACTCCGATGTTTGCTTGACAGGCCCTTTCAGATCATCCACCTTAGACTCAAATGGGGAGAATTTCCTGTATGAGTCAGTGATTGTCCCACCAGCATAGCACTTATCAAGATCTCACGATTGTCTTGTTCATTTATTAGGACTTATTTTTTGTCTTTCCTCTCCCAACACTATATTTTTAGTACCTAGAACTACGACTAGTATATAGGAGATACATAGTAGTTGTTGAAACGTCACAGGGATTAATATAATACATGACCTAGTGTGCCGCATGTGAACATTACACATTAGTGGAAACCTGTGTAACATGACTACATTAATGTTACAAAGAATACCATGTCTACATATCTGTTACAAAGAATAACATGTCTACATATGTTACATATGTTACAAAGAGTAACATGACTACATACATGTTAGAGAAAATAACATGTTCTTTAGAACCAGAGCATACCAAGAGAGAATCCATATTCAATAATATAATCAAGAGTGGCAATTGACCTAGTTTTCTTGATCATTGAGACTCTAGTAAAAATTTGAGGCCTTGTACTAGTCTGTTTTCATGCTGCTGTTAAAGACATACCCGAGACAGGGCAATTTACAGAAGCAAGAGGTTTAATGGACTCACAGCTCCATGTAGCTGGGGAGATCTCACAATCATGGCAGAAGGTGAAAGGCACATCTCACATGGTGGCAGACAAGAGAAGAGAACTTGTGCAGGGAAACTCCCCTTTATAAAACCATCAGATCTATATTCATTGTCATGATAATAGCATGGGAAGGACCCATCCCTGTGATTCAATTACCTCCCTATGGGTACCTCCCACAACACTTAGGAATTGTGAGAGCTATAATTCAAGATGAGATTTGGGTGGGAACACAACCAAACCATATCAGGCTTCATTAATTTAAACATTTCAGGCAAAATGTGCTCTTTGGTTTCAAATTAACTCAATAGCTACTCTACTACTCCTCTGTGCTTCATATGTGCAAGCAGTGTCTTAGAGATACTTGTAAAATGTTTCATGTACTTCTAAGCAGCAAATTTCAGTTGCAGACTCCAAATAAGTAATAGTCATATTATATATCTTCCACAGCAAATTTTCTAAATTAATATTTTATAGTTCATTCCAATAGTAACCACTTTCCTAATCCATAAGGTCATCTATGTTAGAGAAAACTCACTCAGGTAGCATAAAAGGAAAATTGTTATTTCTGCTTTTGTATTAAGTGAGTGGGCATAAATTGGCTATCATGGATTATGAACAATCTCCTGGCATAGTTATCATGATGATGAGGCCATATATTATGAATGGCTTGGGTCTAATACTACCTCGATAGGAACTGTCCTTTTGGTCCTGTGAGTTTAATTTGGTGATAAAGGGTCATTAAGGCTGGGCATGTAGACTCACATCTATAATTCCAACACTTTAGACGGCCAAGGCGGGTGGATTGCTTGAGTCCAGGAATTCAAGACCAGCCTGGACAACATGGCAAAACTCCATCTCTACAAAAATATAAAAATAAAATAAATAGATAGATAAATAAAATAAATAGATAGATAAATAAATTAGCTGGGCATGGTGATGCCTGTATGTAGTCCCAGCTACTAGGGAGGTTGTGGTGGGAGGTTGACTTGAGTCAGAGGGTTAGAAGCTGCAGTGAGCTGTGATATCACCACTGCAATCCAGCCTGGGAGACAGAAGAAGATCCTGTCTCTGTCTCTCACACACACAAACCTAATTAGTATTTAGATGAAGAGGCAACATATCTTCTTATGTACTAACTTTTTTTCTAATATTAAAAATTATTTTGAGGCTTGCCTCTAGGATTGAAACATTTTCATACAGTGAAGGATAAAGGGGAGTCTTACATTTTAAAAGCTCCTCTTTTTCAAGAGCCAGTTGGTGTATGCATTACAATGATATGTTTAAAGCGCCGATGAATAAAATTCTGTAGTTACTAACTTGACCAATTTGCAAGAGAACTATTCGTTGGTTTTCAGAAATATGGATAGTTACTGTTCTGAAAACATTTTAACAGTTTAAACGGTTTTCCCTTTTATTCTAAAAGATGTTAAATATTGTCATTCAAATCATTATGATTTCATATTGCTTTTAAAAAGTCACAAATGCAGAAGATCTAGTTTATTTTCTTAGTGTATGATTAGGCAGATTATCTTGTTGTTTTAAAAGTCAGTGCAAAAACTTCAAATGTGCTAAACAGAACTGACTGAGAGTCCATTACATTTCAAGGGCACTGGTGAGACTGTGGCAATAGGGTTGAAAAGTATTAATCCATCCTTTTCATCTCTTTTATTACTTTTACTTAGAGTTTATATTAGGAAATACTTCACAAACATCGTGTTTCTGCCGTTAAGGCTTATATCCACATTTGAGACATAATTTTTTATGATGTCTTTGCATATTATATCATAGGCTTTTTTAGGGCAGACAAATAATAGCTTCGCTTTTTGCTCACACAAGGCCATCTTTGGGGAAAAAGCATCTTTAGAAAATTCTGTCGATGTGGCAACTTTAGAATCTTTTGAAAAGCTTTAGAATCTTTTGAAAATGGTACCTATTTTGAAAACTTTAATAAGAACATGCTTCCATCTATCACTTAAGCTAGAAGTGGGAATGCTGCATATGAATAAGAGTGGGGGGGACTATGCCAGTTTTGGGTACTACATTGAGGGAAAAAAGTAATATTACCTCTAGTCATCAGATTTCCTTGCATAATTTGGCATATGTTACCTTCAGAGATTTTCTAAATCACTGGACACAGACATTTCTGGAACATAAATAATGAACAGAATCACTTGAATAAAATTCAAATCACTAATGTTTTTGAGTACTTATTAATTGCCAAGAAGTGTGTTAAGCACTTATTGAAGTTTGGATGGGCATATTCTTTCTTACATATCTTTGCATAATACTTCCCTGATTTTCAAAGAATCGGCTACATGTGCTTGTATTTAGCCAATCAAAATATTTATCATAATCTATTGTAACTGCCTTTTTACTTGCCTATTTCTCATTAGTCTATAAACTCCAATAGTCCAGGTTTTGTGTCTGTCATATTTGTTCTTCCTATATCCTGAACATTATAGGTACCGAGGCTCAAATCTCAAACATAATAGGTGTTGTATAAATATTTGTTAATTGGCTGGGTGTGATGGCTCAAGCCTGTAATCCCAGCACTTTGGGAGGCTGAGGCAGGTGGATCACGAGGTCAGAAGTTCAAGATAATCCTGCCCAAGATGATGAAACCCCATCTCTACCAAAAATACAAAAATTAGCCAAGTGTGGTGGCAGGCACCTGTAATTTCAGCTACGCAGGAGGCTGAGGCAGATAATTGCTTGAACCCGGGAGGCAGAGGTTGCAGTGAGCCGAGACCGTGTCACTGCTCTCCAACCTGGGTGACAGAGTGAGTCTCTGTCTCAATAAATAAATAAATATACATTGAATAATGATTGGTGTCCAGAAAAAAAAATATTTTTTTAGGACTAGGAAACAGGGAAGAATGGCAACATAAAAATCAGAACAATTTATTATTAAAACGTACTAATTTTCAGCACACAATTCCTTTAAAAGAAAATGTGTGTCAGGGTGGCATGCACATTCTCTTTTTAATATCTAGCAATATTTGAGAATTTATTTGCTACTCATAATGAGTATGTTTGTATGAATTATCTCATTAAATCTTCTCAACACCATATCTTCATTCTACAGGTTAGGGAACTGAGGCTTAAAGAGGATAAATAATATCTCAAAATCTCACAGACAGTGAGCATATAGTACAAGTTTGAACTCTGCTCTTTCTTACTTCCAGAGCTCAGGCTTTGAGTCAATCAATATTTGGAATGCCAACTTAATCAGAAGGGAAACTCAGAGAAGTGAAATATTTTCATGAGGACACAGAGCTAGTAAACGACAGAACGTGGCATTACTTTTCACAGGTCCAAAGGTTGTGAGACGTTAATCCAGGCCACTTTCTTCTTTCTTTTAATAATAAATGCATTTTTCACTGATTTAATAAACCATGAATCAAGTACAATCCTAATCATGCTGGACAGATCATGGCCCTTAACTGTTTCTCCTGACAATTACATAAGAAAGACTGGTTAATTTGTTTTTGTTTTTAGTTAAATCGGAGTAAATAATCATTGGATAAGACAGCATTGACGTTTTATTCTCCATTCTATTATTCTTACATCTGCCTTGGTTTTTACCCTTCATTAATGATACCTAAGAAGAAACATGTAAAAAGAAAAAAGCCCAAATAAGACACTCTTTGAATAAAGATGCATTGATGCTACCTACCATGCCCATGGAAAGAACTTGGTATTCTTGTGTGCTTAAGAAATTTTGTGACAGTGAAATCCAACGTAGAAAATGTATCACATGCTGAAATAAAGAGTGACTTGGGCAATAGGTGATGCATTATTTGTCTTGCTTAAATGGTGTTCTGCCATGCTACATTTTCTGTTATGAGACATGCTGATGATGCCTCTTTTTGAATGCTAGAATCTCAAGTTCCTGATCAACCAAGCTCTCTCCATGTGAGGCCCCAGACCAACTGCATCATCATGAGTTGGACTCCTCCCTTGAACCCAAACATCGTGGTGCGAGGTTATATTATCGGCTATGGCGTTGGGAGCCCTTACGCTGAGACAGTGCGTGTGGACAGCAAGCAGCGATATTATTCCATTGAGAGGTTAGGTGAGTATCTGCGATTTGTTTATTCTATTAAGGGGAATTAATGATTTATTTTAAATAATTTTATTTCTTGGAAAACTGTTCCATGGGATTGTGGTTTCAACTTACAGCATGTGTTAACTCTGACAGCAGCTCTCTATCAACACACACACACACACACACACACACAGACGCACACATACACATTTCTTCTTTGAATTTGGAATTAGATCAAGAGAGATCTGTAATGGGAGTTGCTCTGGTGTGTGCCCTTGCTTATGGGTTATAGGATACAAAAAGTGCATTGGGCCATTTTTCTTTTTCCAGTGGTCAATGGAAACTTCTGATCCTAATAATTTCTGTAAAAAGAAAGTCAACACATTTTTCATCTTTGTTTTCACTGGGAAAATGTTCTGTTAATTTTTCTTTAACCTTGAATTATCTAGTCATAGCGCCTTCTTTTCCCTTAACATTCACAAATATGAATGTTAAAGACTATGTCATTATGACTGCAAAAGAAGATGAAAGAAGGAATTTTCAGTCATGACAATACATCAGAATGATCAAACCTCATTTTTTACTGAATACAATGCTTCAGTTGTGATATTCTGAATTCATTGAAAACTTGTTCATTGAGAGAGGTCTAATGTGTGTAAAAGTGTTCATATTCATTTTAGATCTGATTTCCCATAGTGCTGTAGGAGGTTATATTATTAACACAGAGAAATAAAGTAAATATGATGTATCAGGATGCCAGTAAGTTAAATAATTTTCATAAAGCAAAATGTAAGTTGATTCTACCTGTTGATTTCATACCATATTATATGACCCCACTGGAAATGCAGCTTGATTGGGCAGGCAAGGTGTAGGGGGTGGGGGGATTTGCAATGTCTCTCACAAACAGAACATTTGTGATGAGAAGCCTGATTTGAATTTGAATAACTAAAATGCAGTAGCAAGAAAAGATTTTCTCAGTAAAGGAGGAAAATTACACTGACCCATTCTCTCTATAATTGCTTCAAACACTAATAAGAGAAACACCTACTGAAAATCTCCATAATTTTGTTTAGCTTGGCATTTAGAAATAATATTCTTTCCATCAGTTCCTGAGTTTGAATGTAAAGGCAATCACAAAACTCATATTTATGGCTGTCAAACCTATGTCAGGGGACTCCCACTTATCCATTATTCAGCATCCACCATCTCTGACAGTTCATCTTGATGCCACTCACCAGACAGAAGGAGGGAGGTCAGGAGGGAAGTCAGGACTCAGAGCAAGTCAGGAGGGAAACTGCATTGTTGACCCTATCCTTTATATAATGATTATCTTTGTTACCAAAAAATCATTCCAAAGGTCTCCAAATTTAGTCAAGTTTAGGTGTTTGGGAGATTAACATTGGCAAATCTCCCCAAATGCTTAACAAGAAAAACAGAAAAAGTCTCTGGAAAATCTATTCTAAAGAGCTAGGAAAATTGTTAAAGGTAAAATGGGATATGAACCTGTCTCAGTAATAATTATGAATTTGCACTCTACAACTTACCTGGAAACAGTAATCACACACACACATAGACAGGTATGTAAGTTCTACCAGTTGATACTCTTTTAACATAGTCTCGTGTCTTAATATGAAATACAATAATTAGCATGTTGTTCATTAAACATCCGCATGGTTACCATGAACTGCCATTTTTCTAACATGTGTTTTCACTATTTAGCCAAAGTGTGTGTGAGAGACATACCTTAAGCTCTAATCTTTATAAAGATAAGGATTTATTCAAGTCTACGTTCACGCTGCAAATACATCACCAATTGTTTTATTTATTCTAGTGAGCATTAAAATTGACACATCAGTTTCCGTAGTAACTTTTTGAGAAGGTATTTATAACTTTGTTTAATTTTTAAAGTTTTTGAAAGGCATTGTCTAGTCATTACATATACATAATAAAGAAAAGGAAATTTTATGTTTTAAGGACTGTATGACAGGTATACAACTAAAAGTGAATTAAAGTAAGTTTAATTCATTTAAGCATAGGGTCAGTCATAACTTCAAGTATCATGGTTGTATATTAAACTATAAAAAAGTTATTTGTTGTATAATTGACCAATAAACCCCTTCATCTATTTCATGAGAAAGCAAGACTTCTAAACAGCATTTTATTTGCAGTTTAGACACCAGACACTGTGATCAGCTTCAGGACTGGAAATAGAAGAACATCTTGAGTAATATCTAATATTGCCTAATTAAAAGCAAACAAACAACTTGCCTACTATAGGCATAGAGCTTCATTAATCAATATTTATACTATTAAATATTTATAATTAGTCTATTGACATTTTACTCCTTTTAGTTCAATAGCCCTAGTGCCAGACTTGATATATGATATAGACACACAAGATCTGAATTTAATACTTCTTAGCAAAATTAATTTGAAACCAAACCACTTTTTAAAAAACTCACTATCTACCTACCAATTGATCTATTTATCTATCAAGTTATCTGTCTTTACATCTTTATTCACGTATTATTTATATACAGTACACTGTGTACGTTAAAAGTGTACTTTTTGGCGTTTTTAAAAGAGCATTATTGAGGTATAATATTTGTTTATTTTTATAATCTTTTCTCTAATTTATCTCAGTAATACTTTATAGTTTCAAGTGTAAAGGTCTTCAATGTTTACGTTAAACTTATTCCTAAATCGTATGTATATGTAGGAATATACATATATTAGAAATACCCCCCAAAAACGTGTATATATATATATATTTGGAAATATATATTTGAATATATGTACATATATTTAGGACTATTTAAATTATACACATATATTTGAATATTTCTAAATATATGTACATATGTATATTATATATACATATATTTGGATTATTTTAAATAGAACTGTTAAAATTTATTTTAAATCAATTTTTACTATAGTAGATTTATAGATGGATTATATAATATATAGATGTATTGTTGTGTTTATAAATGTATAGAATACAAGAGATTTTTTGATGCTAACCTTGTATCCTAATACCTATTAAATTTACCTATATATTCCATTAGTGTTTTAGATTATGTAAAATTTTCCATTTAATCAAACATATCTATGCAAAGAGAAAGTTTTATATTTAGTTTCTTATCTCTGTCTCTTTTATGTCTTTCTGTTGCCTTACTTCAGTGGTTAGGATCTGTAGTAAAATACTGAATAAAAGTGCTGAAAGCAGGTATCTTTCCCTTGTGTCTGATCTTAAGATAAAAAAATTTAGTCTTTACCATGAAATAGATTATTACCTCTGGGCTCTTTATCTAAGTCTTTTGTGAGATTGAGGAAATGTTATACTCTTTCTAGTTTTCTAGAAATTCTGGTCATGAATATTCATTGAATTTTATTAGACAAATTTCTATCTTTTGAAATTATTTGTTTTCTTTTTTAAAAATACAGTGAATTACATTGATTTATTTTTTAAGGGTAACCAACCTTGAATTTCCTGTATGTATCCTGTGTGGCCATCATGTATTATCCTTTTCTTATGTTGTTTGATTTGTTAATGCTTATTAAGGATTTTTTTGTGTGTGTGCCTATATTCAGTAGGTTATATTGGTCTACAATTTTCTTTTCCTATGGTGTCTATATCCTGTTTCTCTCTTACTCCCATTAGATTGGCTCATAAAATGAGCTGGAGTATATTTACTCCCCTTCTATTACAGAAAATTTGTGTAAAAATGGATTTTATTTATTTTTTAAGTATTTTATAGATTTTACTAATGAAATCATCTGGACCTGAGTTTTTTTATAGGAAGGCTTTGATAATAGATTTAATTTTTTAAACAGATAGAGGCCTGATTTACGTACTCTCTTGTATTGATTTTGGTAAGTTAAATTTTTAATAAAATCCATACATTTCATTTTGTCTCTTGTCGACATAGAGTTATTCATAATGTTCTCTTTATCTGTTATCTATGGTTATTAATTGCTTTTTCATTTCTGATATTGGTCTTTTCTGGTTCCTTTCTTTTTTTGTGATGTCTAGACAGGGGTTTACTAATTTTGTTGATCTTTTCAAAAAAGAGCCTTTGGCATTACTAACTTTTCTATTATCTCTGTTTTATTTCTTTCATTTCTGTTGTTATCTTGACTGCTTCCCTCCTGATACTTATTTTAGATCTCGTCTTCTATTTCTAATTTATTGACATATGAACCTTATAATGTATGCATCCATTGTTGTTCCTCTAGGTATCATTTTATGTGCATTCCACAAATTTTGATATGTTGTATTTTTATTACTATTTAGTTCAAAACATTTCCTAATTTTCCTGTGATTTATTATTCTCCCTAAGTTATTTAGTAAGGTGGTACTTAATTTTCAAATTTTGGGATTTTCCTAGTTATCTAGTTATTATTGGTTTTCTTTTCTTCCTTTCTTTTTTTTGTTTTTTTTGTTTTTTTTTTTTTTTTTTTTTTTTTTTTTTTTTTGGCCAGAATCTCACTCTGTTGGCCAGGCTGGAGTGCAGTGGAGTGATCTTGGCTCACTGCTCCCTCTGCCTCCCAGGTTCAAGCAATTCTCCTGCCTCAGTTTCCCAAGTGGCTGGGATTACAAGTGTGTGCCATCGTGCCTAGCTAACTTTTGTATTTTTAGTAGAGACGGGATTTCACACTGTTGTCCAGGCTGGTCTTGAATTCCTGATCTCATGATCCATCTGCCTCGGCCTCCCAAAGTGCTGGGATTGCAGGTGTGAGCCACCACACCTAGCCTAAATTTGAGTTATTAGTAGCATTTAGCAATATGTCTGATATTGCATATTGCAGTAAGGTCATATTGCATATTGCAGTGAGGTTGCAGTGAGCCAAGATCACCCCTTTGCACTCCAGCCTGGGTGATAGAGCAAGACTCTGTGTCGGGAAAAAAAAAAAGGAAAGAAAAGAAATATGTCTTATAAGGGATCAGCTGACTTTTTCTATAATGGACCAGAGACTAAACACTTTAGGCTTCACAGATATGTAATAGTCTCTATCACCACTCCTCAACTCAGCTATTATAGCATGAAAGGAGCCAAAGACAATACATACATAAATAAACATAGCTGTGTCCTAATAAAACTTTATTTGTGGACCCAGAAACCTATAATTTTATATAATTTATGTATATATTATAAACTTTTACATGTTATAATATTCTGTCTTTTTTAATTTTAGCAACTATTTAAATATATAAAAACCATTCTTAACTCGTGGGCTATACAAAAATAGTGTCCGCTCAACTGTAATTTACTGATTCTTGCTCTTAGTGATTGCTCTAGGAGATACCATCTATGTATTTAATCTTTCCCACTTTATTTAGGCTAACATCGTAGCATATCATATAAAATATAGAAACCTGCAACTGCACAGGTCTCTTTATCATATGGGCTATTAATTGTGTTGTAATGGTCATATGTATTACATGTGCATGCATTGAAAATCCCACTGGATAGTCTTATATATTTATTGTATTATGCAGTCATGGATTTTTTTTAAGGGGAAACTATGATGTTTTCTATTTAGCCAGATATATAACATTTCTTATGCTTTTCATTTGTATCTGAAGATGAAGTTCTTATCCAGTATTATTTCCCTTTAGACTGAAAATCTTCCTTTACCGTTTCTTTGTAGTTCAGTCAGGTGGCAACTTTTCTTCATTTTGCTTTATCTAAAAATGTCTTCATTCTAGTTTTTTTTTTCCTGAAGAATATTTTCACTGGATATATAATTCCACATTGACAGACATTTTTTTCTTTTCTCCAGTTCTTTAAAGGTGTTGTTTCTCTGTATACTTGACTCTATGGTTTTTGATGAAAAAACATTAGCGTTTCAGAGCATTGCAACTTAATGTAATTATACATATGGTTGAATTTTATTTTTGTTTTCCGTTTATCAGATTGCTTTTTTGTGTCCCTGTTTTCCCTTTCCTGACTTCTTTTGGATTATTTGATTTTTTTTGTTTTAAGTTTTATTATTATTATTATTATTTTTTCCTGAGATGAGATCATGTTCTGTTGGCCAGGTTGGAGTACTGTGGAGCTCTCACTGCAGCCTTGACCTCCCAGGCTCAAGTGATCCTCCCACCTCAGCCTCCTGAGTAGCTGGGAAAACAGGCTTGTGTCAACATAACATTCAAAATGTTGTTTCCCTGTAGTAATATAAACTTTTTTATTTTTTGCTGGGTGCTTTTAAGACTTCTTTGAAATAATTGATTTCCAGCAGCTAGATTATCTTATATAGAGGCATAGTCATTTTTTACTATATCTTGCCTCTGTGTTTCATGCTTATTAAATCTATAAATTTATGTTTTCACCAATTTTGGTCATTTTGTCTTCAAATATTTTTCCCCACTATTCACCACATTCCTTCTGACACTGTAATCATATGTATTTTAGACATTTGAATTTTATCTTACACATTCTCAGAACTGTGATGTTTTCTTTTGTTTTTTAACCTTTTTACTCTTTTCTTGATATTGAATGCTTTATCTATTATCATGCTTACTGATAAATTCCTTCATTACCTCCATTTCATTGTTAGGGTTATATGGTAAAGGTCATTATATTTTAAAACATTGTCCTCTTTTTAATTTTAAAATCTCCATTTTTTCTACATTTTCTACTACTCTGTTGAGATTTTCTATATTCCTTGCAAGTACAAACTACCTCTGAGAGTGGTTTACTTTAGCATGTTTCTCTGATAATTTTAACACTGCACCATTTGGGTTGGGCATCTATTTGCTTTTTCACTTGAAAATGGACTACATTTACCAGTTTTTTTGGTATGTTGTATAATTTTAGACTATATGTCGGGCATTGTCAATGTTAAGTTGTAGAATCTGGATTTTATTACAATCCTTGAAATATTTTTGATATATTGGTTTTAGAAGGCAATCAATAGTTAGATTCAGATTGTAAGATCGATTTTGCTTTCTCTAGGCAGCAATTAAAATCTTGGTTAAGTTTCCTAAGCCTTTGCTCTGCTTAGTGGTTAGACGGAGATTTATGCAAATTTTTACTCAGAATCAGGACATCTCTGTCTCCAGAACTCTTTTCTGTATACTTTTTGTAACTGTTTCCCTCATCCCCTGCAATGTCTTTCAGTGATTCTTCTGGCAGAAAATGGAGAGGGTTTCTACTGGAGTGCCAGCTGACGGTACTGAGGTGCTTTCCATGCTGCAAAGTTTTCTTGGAGTGAAAGAAAACTAATTCCAATGTTAGTCGCTTCACCAAGATCTTAATTCCAAATCCGCCTAGTTTTGTAAAATACTCAGACCTCATATTGTTGGGATTCTGGTTTTGGCGGAGATTGTTTTGTATCTTGTTTAGAACTTGCGGCTATTATCAGTGGGATGGATAAGCTAAAAGGAGTTTACATAATCAGAGAATAATTGGAACCTCGCAGTCCCATTTTAAATATTTTTGGACAGCTGTTATTGTGAACATTCTTGATAAAAATAAGATGACTTCCTGGGCAGTGTATTAAACATCTGAATTACATTTGGCACTATAGCACTTATTTACTAACAACATGTATTAGAGGAACTAAAAATGACTCTGAAATATATAATTTAGTTGCTATATTATTCTGTTTTCATGCTGCTAATAAAGACATACTTGAGAATGTGCAATTTACAAAAGACAGAGGTTTAATTGGACTTACAGTTCCATGTGACTGGGGAAGCATCACAATTATGGTGGAAGGCAAGGAGGAGCAAGTCACATCTTACATAGAGGGCAACAGGCAAAAAGAGAGCTTATGCAGAGAAACTCCCCCTTATAAACCATGAGATCTCATGAGACTCATTTACTATCACAAGAACAGTGCAGGAAAGATCTGTTCCCATAATTCAACCACCTCCCACTGGATTCCTCCTACAACATGTGGAAACTGTGGGAGTTACAATTCAAGATGATATTTGGGTGGGGAAACAGCTAAACCATATCATTCTGCCCTTGGCCCCTCCTAAATCATACATCCTCACATTTCAAAACCAAGCATGCCTTCCCAACAGTCCCCCAAAGTATTATTTCAGCATTAACTCAAAAGCCCACAGTCCAATGTCTCATCTGACACAAGGCAAGTCCCTTTTGCCTATGAGCCTGTAAAGTCAAAACCAAGTTAATTATTTCCTAGATAAAATGCAGAGACAGACGTCGGGTAAATACAGCCATTCCAAATGGGAGAAATTGGCCAAAACAAAGGGGCTATAGGCCCCATGCAAGTCCAAAGTCCAGAGGGACAGTCAAATCTTAAAGCTCCAAAATGATCTCTTTTGACTCCATGTCTCACATCCAGGTCACACTGATGCAAGAGATTGGCTCCCATTGTCTTGGGCAGCTTCTCTCCTGTTGTTTTGCAGGGTACAGCCCCCCTCCTGGCTGCTTTTATGGGCTGGCATTGAGTGTCTGTGGCTTTTCTGAACACATGGTACAAGCTGTCAGTGAATCTACCATTCTGGGGTCTGGAAGACAGTGGCCCTCTTCTGATAGCTCCACTAGGCAGTGCCCCATTAGGTACTCTGTATGGTGGCTCCAACCCCATGTTTTCCTTCCATACTGCCCTAGCAGAGGTTCTCCATCAGAGCCCCTCCCCTCCAAGAAATTTCTGCCTGGACATCCAGACATTTTCATACATCCTCTGAAATCTAGGTGGAGGTTCCCAAACCCCTATTCTTGACTTCTGTTCACTGGCAGGCTCAACACCACATGGAAGCTACCAAGGCTGGAGGCTTACACCCTCTGAAGCCATGGCCCAATCTCTACATTAGCACCTTTTAGCCATGGCTGGAGCAGCTGGAACACAGGGCACCAAGTCCCTAGGCTGCACACAACACAGGGACCCTGGGCCCAGCCCACAGAACCACTTTTTCCTCTTAGGCATCCAGGCCTGTGAGGGGCTGCACTGAAGACCTCTGACATGGCCTGGAGACATTTTCTCCATTGTCTTGGTGATTAACATTTGGCTCCTGGTTACTTATGCAACTTTCTGCAACTGGTTTGAATTTCTCTTCAGAAAATGGGATTTTCTTTGCTATCACATTATCTGGCTGCAAATTTTGCAAACTTTTATGCTCTGGTTCCCTTATAAAACTGAATGTCTTTAATAGCACCCAAGTCATCTCTTGAATGCTTTGCTCCTGAGAAATTTACTCTGCTGTATACCCCAAATCATCTCCCTCAAGTTCAAAGTTCCACAAGTTTCTAGGGCCGGGGCAGAATGCCACCAATCTCTTTGCCAAAACATAACAAGAGTCACCTTTGCTCCAGTTCCCAACAAGTTCCTCATTTCCATCTGAGACCAACTCAGCCTGGATTTTATTGTTCATATTGCTATCAGCCTTTTGGGCAAAGCCATTCAACAAGTCTCTAGGAAGTTCCAAACATTTCCACATTTTCTTCTGAGCCCTCCACACTGTTCCAACCTCTGCGTGTTACCCAGTTCCAAAGTTACTTCCACATTTTCAGGTATCTTTTCAGCAACCCACAACTCTCGGTACCAATTTGCTGTATTAGTCTATTTTCACACTGCTTATAAGATATACCCAAGACTGGGCAATTTACAAAAGAAAGGGGTTTAATTGGACTTACAGTTCCGTGTGGCTGGGGAAACCTCACAATCATAGCTGAAGGCAAGGAAGAGCAAATCACAACTTACATGGCTGACAGCAGGCCAAAAGAGAGCTTGTGCATAGAAACTCCCTTTTTCAAAACCATCAAATCTCATGATACTCATTCACTATCACGAGAACACTGCAGGAAAGACCTGCCCCCATAATTCAATCACTGCCCACCAGGTTCCTCCCACAACATGTGGGAATTGTGGGAGTTACAAGTCAAGGTGAGATTTGGGTGGGGACACAGCCAAACCATATCTGTTGCAAAAATAAAATGCTAGAGGAATCTTCTCACTAAAGTTGAACTTCTGACTAGTAATTTTAAAAAACTGAATTTGGCTTAGGCATTTAAATAATCATTTTATAAAGTATAGTGTTCAACTTCTTAAACAATGGAAAAGATAAAAAGTAACATCAAATACATTTACAATTCATGAGAATCAGAGAACAAACCTGATTATGTACAAATATACAGATATAGTCATGTTTTTCCAACTGATATCAAACAAACATGGCAAACATTCCTGTGAGGATTTATGTTCTTCCAATTCTAATTAGCCCATGTAAAACTATCACATCTTAATGAAAATGAATAGAACTCGTTCACCACCATTGATGTGGATTAACAAAGACGTATAGGGAACTAAGTTCTTAGAATTTAGCATTGCCCTAGAAAGGAAGACTATACAATTAAAACTTCTAGGGTTTTATATCTATTACTCCTGAAATGTTTTAACCATTAGAGTACAGAAAGATACTTAGGTTATATCCATGAATAGTCATTATAATTTCCTTTTATTCTTATCCTTTCAATGATGCTTATTAGGGGACATTGTCTTAGTAGACTAGCAATTTAAAAACATAGGCTAAGCATACAAAAAAGTAAATAAATATGGAATTAAATGGAACTCTTAATCTGAGTGTAGATCCATATTTTTCTCCTTTCTGTAATGTTTAATACTAGAAAAGTGATTTGAACTCTGGCTTTATAATAGCTCAGTAAAAATAGAAAACAAAAGATGCTTTTAGTCCCTATATCATGGTATCAGAGGGTTAACAGATTTTGAAAAAAGTCACTAGAAGTTGGAAAGTTGGTAATTTAAGAGCTATAAATGTCAAACTTTATATTGTGATCATTGCAATAATAAGAAAATTTTGGCTAATTAAAAATATTCAACTTTTTTGAATAAACTCGTTATCCAGTTCTAAATAGTACCAAAAATTCTTTTGTAACACTGATTGGAAAAAATTAATTAGTACTGTTTAGTAAAAAATATGTATATAAGAAAATGAGCTTTCTATTTGTTATTAAATTTGTTGATAGTCCAGTGGTTTCAAATGAAGGTTTGAGTTCTGTCTCTAACAATGGATTATTGACCATATGTGTCACAGTAGCCTTTTCTTTTTTTTTTTTTTTTTTTTTTTTGAGACGAAGTCTCGCTCTGTCGCCCAGGCTGGAGTGCAGTGGCCGGATCTCAGCTCACTGCAAGCTCCGCCTCCCGGGTTTATGCCATTCTCCTGCCTCAGCCTCCCGAGCAGCTGGGACTACAGGCACCCGCCACCTCGCCCGGCTAGTTTTTTTGTATTTTTTAGTAAAGACGGGGTTTCACCGTGTTAGCCAGGATGGTCTTGATCTCTTGACCTCGTGATCCGCCCGCCTCGGCCTCCCAAAGTGCTGGGATTGCAGGCTTGAGCCACCGCGCCCGGCCCACAGTAGCCTTTTCATTCCCACATTGCAGGACTCTCTGTGCCTCAATTTTCCCATCTGTTCAACATGATAGTTATACATCTTACAAGTTTTTATATAGAGTCAACTTACACAATAAAGGTAAAGACATTTGTAGTTTATTCAAAAAGTTTAAAAAGTTAAGCATATGTAAATAAGGCATTATTCTTCTTAGTTTATACATCAGTAGTTCAGCAATATGAATAATGTAGTTCCGTGGGCTTTTATTTGTGTTTTTTATAAACATTAAAGCTTTTAGTATTCTAGTTTATCTTCTTCACCTAAAAGTGGACAGTATCAAATACATTTTAAAAAATAGTTGAGGAGTCAAATTTTAAGACTCATATAACTAATCAAATGCATACAATTACTTAAAACATATTAATTTACTGAAATTAATTAGTATGAATTTAAAAATCTAAACAACACAGTGATATTCAGCTTGATGTGAAAGGCAAAAGCAGAAATTCCTAGTTTTAACTATAATATAATTCTGATTAGAAAATCTTGACTGACAGAATTAGATTCATTCAACGTGAATACTACTTGCGCAGAGAGGAGTGAGAGGGGATAAGAAAAGGTCACTCCATGAGATCATTACTCAGAATATATCAGGAAGACTGGATTTTATCTTTTATGATTTTTTCTGTGTCTAGTGTCTTCTAAACCTATAGCTATTTTCAAGAAGTCTTTAAGGACAGCCACAGGGTGATTCATTAATAATACATACTATTCTATTTGTAACTGTTTTCTCGCTTTCTACACTGAGGTTCTGACGTCCAAAGCACAGGCATTGTTTTATACCTGGTGAATTTTATTTTATTTTTATTTTTTAATTTTTTTTTTCCTCAAGTAGAGTTTCACTGTTGTTGCCCATGCTGGAGTGCAATGGTGTGATCTCGGCTTATTGCAACCTCTGCCTCCGGGTTCAAGTGATTCTCCTACCTCAGCCTCCCGAGCAGCTGGGACTACAGGCGCCTGCCACCTCGCCCGGCTAATTTTTTGTATTTTTTAGTAGAGACGGGGTTTCACCGGGTTAGCCAGGATGGTCTCGATCTCCTGACCTCGTGATCCGCCCGTCTCGGCCTCCCAGAGTGCTGGGATTACAGGCTTGAGCCAACGCACCCGGAAATACCTGGTGAATTTTCTAAGGCTATTTGAAAAACTCGGTTACAAAAGATACTACTATTGTATACTAGCATTGAACAGGAGAAGAAAAGATGTTCTCATTGAGTACAAATATATATTTTATATATATATATTTCATTAGAAATCTCCAAATAGAGCTGTCTTCATCATTTTCCTTTTGTTAAGATAACACTTTCACATTTTATTTTGTATTTTATAATCAGAGTTGTTATTTGCAAAACAAACTGGCAAAGTATTATGTGGGTCATTCATTCTACCAACATTAAATTCAAGCATTCAAACAATAAAAATAATTTTCTTCATTGTCTCTACTTTTCAAGAAAATGTTTTATCTGAGTCAGAATAGCTTAGATCTCGTTCTTAATTCCTCATGTCAGTCCATTTACAGACAGCTACTTGGTGTGTTTCTTCTAAGCACTTTAGAAATAACAAATCTATTTCTTCATCCTCCCCACTATGTTAGGTATTATCCCAATTTTACAAATTATGTAAGACAGAGAAATAACTAAGTAAATAAGAAAAGCCAAAGCCATTTTGTTAAATTTTTTAAAAGTTAAATGTTACATTAACACTAACAGCTAAATATTGTAATAAACAGTAAAGACTTGACTCATTAGTATAAAGAAAGGAGGCCTGGTATCAAATCCAAATCTGATCAGAACTTACAGAGAGAGCACACTATTGCAGGAAAACCCCACTTTCTATATGGAAAAGCAAAATATCTTCAATTCACTAACAAAATAATATAATCCAGCTACATAGGACACAGCCTAAAGTTTCTGATTCAATACAACTGATAGCTTCAGTACAAGTCCCAGAGTTTAATCACAGTGGTATTTATTATTTATTCTGTGAGCTGTATTCATAGCTGACTTGGAGGAAAGAGACAGAAAAGCAAATGCTGTATCTGGGCATTTTCCTCTATTAAGCAATTGATTTGTGTGTTTTTCCTTTTAATTCTATTGGTTTTGGTTCTATGTGTTTTGAAGATCTCTTATCAGGTGCATAATTATTTAGGATTGTTATGTCTTGTGGATGAATACTTTATCATTTATGAGCTATCCCTTTTCGCTGGTAATACTATTGTTTATTCTGAAATCTATTTTGATATTGGTGCATCCAATCCAGACTATACATTTTTTTACTTTGGTTATCATTATACATATCATGCAACATTATACATATCATGCTATAATAGGTACATATATCCATTATTTTACTCTAAAACTATGTGTGTTTTATAATTAAAGTGGGTTTTTTGTTGGCAGCATACACTTGGAGTTTTCTTTATATCCAATCTGTCAATCTCTGACATTTAATCAAAGTGTTTAGACCATTTACATTTAATGTGAATATAGATCTGGTTTAGTTTATAACTGCCATCCTGCTATTCATTTTGTATGTATTGCATCTGTTGTCCCTTCTTTGTATATGTGTGTGTGTGTGTGTGTGAATTGTTTTCTAAGTTTCTGCAGTTTTTATTTAATATTTTTAATCATTCATCTTACACTCTTTCTGGGCTCATTAGCTCTAACTGTTTTGCTTCCTCAGTGGTTGCTTTAAAATTTATATTATATATCTTGACCTTACCACTATTGACCTTCAGTAAATACTATACCACTTAATAACACATGGTTGATATTTCATTTAAAGTGGGGTGGTTTGGAAGAGGTTTATTTAGAGTGGAGAAAATAATATGTGAGTTAGAGACTGGCCTGACCAACATGGAGAAATCCTGTCTCTACCAAAAATACTAAATTAGCCAGGCATGGTGATGCATGCCTGTAATCCCAGCTACTCGGGAGGCTGAGGTAGGAGAATCACTTGAACCCGGAGGCAGAGGTTGCAATAAGCCGAGATCATGCCATTGCACTCCAGCATGGGCAACAACAGCGAAACTCTACTTGAGGAAAAAAAAAAAAAAAAAAAAAAGCAGGTATTTGATAAAATATAAGGAGCCAATTCTAATTTTTTAAATATGATTTAAAAACTGTAAAACCCACCAACATTATATTCAACAAGAAAATGCTAAAGCTATTTCATTAAAACCTGAACTAAGACAAAAATAGATAAATAAACAAATATCCTTTAAAGGTTAAAAAAATAATGTGTTGTCTAACTACACAGCAGTTTTGGTGTTCTTCTGTCCTCTGTATTATTTTAGATATTTAACTGGTATCATTTTTCTTACATCTTGAAGGACTTCTTTAATATTAAATATTTCTTGTAACATCATTGTTCTGGTGATTAATTTTCCATCTTTGTATGTGTGAAAAAGTTTTCATTTTGCCATTAAAAATTATTTTCACTGGGCATAGAATTCTAGGCTGACAAATTGTTTTCTTTCAGTATTTTTAAGGATGTTCCACCATTATTTCATATATTGCCTTGTTTCCAACAAAACTACTGCATTCGTTCTTATTTTTGCACCACTGCACATAATATGGTTTTTATTTCTCTCTGCTTTGAATAATTATTTCCTTGTCATGGATTTTATACAATTTTATTTTGATATATTGGTATAGTTTTCATTATGTTTCTTCTGATTGAGAATTGTTGAGATACTTCATCAAATTTAGAAGTTTTCAGTTATTATTTCTTTACATAGTTTTTCTTTCTCCCAATATCACCGCTCTCAACTCAGAACTCCAATTAAACAGATACTTTATTTTGTTTTATTCACTTTTTTTTTTTTTTTTTGAGACAGGGTCTCGCTCTGTCACCCAGGCTGGAGTGCAGTGATGTGATCATGACTCAGCCTCAAATTCCTGGGCTCAAGCAATTCTTCTAACTTCGCTTCCCAAAGCGCTAGGATTTGCAGTGTGAGCTACTGCACATAACTCAGTACCACTCAGTCTCTCCTCTACCTTCTTGGATATGTATAATACAGTCATAATAACACTTTCATTGTCCATGTCTATGAATTATTTTATCTGTCTCATTTCCAGGTCTGTTTCTATTTATTATTATTTTTCTTCATTATGAGTTGTGTTTCCCAGTTTTTATGTTTTTATTTTGTTGGGTGCTAGAGATGTTTGTGTTTTTAAAATATTCTTGCATTTTGTTCTAAGATACAGTTACGTTACTTTGAAAAGCATTAACCCCTTTTAGGTTTGCTTTTAATCTATTAGATGTTACTGGAGCACTGTGGATAATTTGTGCCACTACTGAGACAATACCATCTGAGTACTCTACCCAAATTTCTGTGAGTTACATGGTTGTCCATCTGGCCAATGAAGTCCCCACTGAGCACCAAAGATTCGTAACTCTGTTACTATTGCATGGTTTTGTCCTCAGCCTTGGGAAGTATCCTCATACACATGCACTGATAAGTACTCACATGATGACTTAAGAGGGAGAAAATCTCTGTAGATCTTCAGAGCTCTCCTGAGAAATTCTATTCTCTATGGTATTCTTCCCCCAACAAACTCTAGCTATTTTAAGTCACATCAGACTTTCAACTTTGTGTCTTCAATTTAGGGAGACTGCTGGACTGGGCTTCTTCTGAGTTGTTCTTTTCTCTTCTGCAACCTGGAAACTTTCCATATAATGAGATAATGAAATCAAAGTACTCACTTTATTTTTCTTCTCTTAGAGGTAGCTGAACTGATCTTCCTCATAACCAATGTCTGAAAATTATTGTTTTACATATTTTGGACTTTTTAAAGTTTTTCCAGGCAAGAGGGATACATCCACTCCCTATTAATCCATTTTGACCAGAAGTTGGAGCTCTTTAATAAGTGATTAAACAATCATTTTATGATTTCAGTATGCCAAAACTTTTAGCTTTTTAAGAGTACCAAAAATGCCAAACTGCATTATATCTATTTCCTGATTTCTGCCGCAAGTCTCATCAAGAATGAATCCTAACTGTCATATTGTATTTTTAGAGAGTAAATTTAACTTGAGTGCTTTTAGAAATAGGTCTTTTATCCTGCGGAGAAATGAACCTTTATAACTCCCAGAGTGCATTCTAAGTTCAGTGAATTCAAGGTAAATTACAATGTTAACTTCAGCATCCCACCCATCAAAAAATCCATTCATGCATGGAATATAGAAGTTTTAAGTTTATGACATGCAAACATTTAAAATTGGAAAAATCAATGCACTTTAGCAGCCTCAAGAATAGTTGACATACATGAATAAAAAATGAATAAGCACCATGTAGAGAACATTTATTATTTTGAAACAAAGTACATTGTAGGTATTGATTAACAAAATTCTGCTTTGTATTTTTTGAAGCAGAGTTTAAGAAGAATTATGTAGAATGATGTTTGACCTAAAATTTAGAAAGCCTGATCACAAAGACCTCATTGAAAGAAGTCATTTAATGGTAAATGAAATTAGAAAGGAGGGTAGATTTACTCCCTGCTTTTTCCCAAAATATCTTACTCAGAGCATTTATGTACAGTGCAGCAATAGTGAACATGGACTTCAGCTGCGTTTCAGACTGCAGGATCAGAATAGATCGTTGAAAATTCATACATTGTATACTGT
Source organism: Theropithecus gelada (assembly GCF_003255815.1). Taxonomy (NCBI): domain Eukaryota; kingdom Metazoa; phylum Chordata; class Mammalia; order Primates; family Cercopithecidae; genus Theropithecus; species Theropithecus gelada. Next base: position 40,577,674 of record NC_037686.1, on the reverse strand, counting down.
ATAAGCCATTCTAGAAGGAAATTCTTTTACCTTGATATTATTTTATAATTTCAACATTCACACAGATAATTCCTGCTTATTCTTAAGCTAACATTAGTAATTTCTGAGAATATAATTTTATTCCTAGAGTTTTAATGTGTGTGCTCTAAAATGTAGTTTTATCTCTAATTTGATTATAAATGTTTCTTATTTATGTTATTATTTCTCTGTGCCAGTAGTTTGTCCAGTTACTATGTTCTAAATGTGAGTAGAATATAGAATCTAATGAATCCAAAGGAAAATGTATCTTGTTTTTTTAGCCTTTCATAAGTGCTTTGAAATTCAGTTTACTGTGTTTCAGTGCTTTTATTTTATAAATGTAGATGAATTCAATATAATATAATGAATTGTTATCTGAGTTATAATTTTATTTTCAGATTTTCTTGACCATTTAGTTGACATTAATCAAAACACTAAATGGGTAAATTTTCCATATTGCAGGCAGTTGCTTACTTAGAAAAAAATTCTTGTGATAGATGGTGTGCTAAAAGACCAGATAATTTATTATTTCTTACCAAAATTATTTTATAAAATGACTTATTGAGTCACTTTAAGCATAAGAAACCATACTGAGGAAAGTGGGGAATACTAAGAAATATAAGACATATTCTCTCTCTCTCTCTCTTTTTTTTTTTTTTTTTTTTTGTGATGGAGTCTCACTCTGTTGCCCAGGCATGGTCTCGGCTCACTGCCACCTCTGCCTCCTGGGCTCAAGTGATTCTCTTGCCTCAGCCTCCCAAGTAGCTGGGATTACAGGTGCCTGCCATCATGCTTGGCTAATTTTTTGTAGTTTTAGTAAAAATGGGATTTTCACCATGTTGGCCAGGCTGGTCTCGAACTCCTGACCTTGTGATCTGCCCGCCTCAGCCTCCCAAAGTGGTGGGATTAAAAGCGTGAGCCACCACACCCAGCTGTAAGACATATTATCTAACATATTCTAGGCTACGAAACACCAATATAATAAATATAAGATTATTTCGGCCGGGCGCGGTGGCTCAAGCCTGTAATCCCAGCACTTTGGGAGGCCGAGACGGGCGGATCACGAGGTCAGGAGATCGAGAC